>NW_015506391.1:512397-514343 GCF_001515645.1 Sinocyclocheilus grahami
GACCACTCGCTTGTCTTTGTCATGGAGCTGGTACAGGCCTGCACTGAGGCAGTGATTGGAGAATCCAGCGTCCAGATAGAACTCTTTTCCTGGGTCTGGGTAGGCCAGGCGTTGTTTGAGCTCGCTCATAGCCGTGTCCTGGGCTTCCGACTAGACGAAGGGTTCGTCCTTTCTCAGTAGGGAGGTTAGTGGTCGTGCGATGTCAGCGTAGTTTTCAATGAACTGTCGTGAGTAATTGCACACTCCCAGAAAGCTTCGTAGCTCAGAAATGTTAGTGGGTGTTCTTATGTTTTGGATTGCTTGGGTGCGACTGGACTGTGGTTCGATACCGTCTCGTCCGACAAGCAGGCCAACATAGTTCACTTTGGTTTTGCATCATTGTCCTTTGTGGAGGGCGATCTTTGCTCCTGCTGTTGTCAGCTGGTTCAGGACGTGATCGATTTATTTGAGGTGTTCTGCCACATTTGAACTTTTCAGAAGAACATAATCCACGTAAACAAGATTGCTTCTCATTCTGGCATCAGGGCATGCTTTGTTCAGGAAGATGTTGAATTCAGCTAGTGAGTTGGCATAGCCAAAGGGACACCGTGTGAAGGTGTATTGTCAATTGGCAAAGGTGAATGCCAGCTTGTGTTGGTCATCAGGGTGGACGGGGATTGTCCAAAATCCTGAGGCAAGGTCCATTGTGGAAAGGATCGTTGAGCCTTTGATTTTGGGGATCTCTTGGTCCAACTGGGTCATCGGCCATCGTGACAAGGGTACTTGCTGGTTCAACTTGCGATAGTCGATAGTGGGCCGCCATTTGCCGTTGGGTTTCCTGACTGGCCATATCGGAGCAGAGTATGTGCTGTTACAGGGCCGGATGACCCCCTTTTCCAGCAGAGACCCCCAATTGTCCAGAGTCAACAATTTCTTGCACTGGCTCATATGACACTATTGGAATCTTGTACTGTCGCACAAATGTGGGTGGTGCATTTGGGCTTGTCGGGATGCGCACACTGTGGATGTTGGTCAGGCCACAGTCCAGGGAGTCCTTTGCAAAGGAGTCCTTGTACTTGTTCAGAACCTCTTTGAGTCCTTAGCGATCTGCTTCCTTGTTGAGGGCATCCACCTCACTCAGGATCTGTTGGATTTGTGCGCTGAACCCGGTGTAGGGTTCCTCCATGGTTGAGTCATTTGAGGGGCTCTGGGCCTTGACGGTCATCTGTGCAGGTGATTCTGTCGTGGGCTGTGTTGAGACAGCGTAGACTGCGAGGTGAGTGAGAAATCTGTGATTTCTGATCGGCAGACGCTTTCTCTGGGCACTGGCAGAATAGAAGTGATGGCAATGGTTCCATTGGGTCTTGTGAACGTTACTGTGTCATCATATTTATCTAACAGTAGTTGGACTGGTATGTGGCCTATGACCGGTACCATTAGCTCAAAGTCATGGAACATCTGGTTGATAAGCCATCGCAGGTGACTGGCTTTGGGAATGTTGATGTCTTTGGCCATACAGTTGTTGAACAATACAAACACAGCACGAGATGACATTTCAATGAGAGGTGTGGCTTCCAAGGTCAGTCCTAGTCTTAGGCAGGTCCTGGAAGGTTGGAAGAAGCCTAGCTTACTGTCGAGAGAGTGGCCAGGTCGCATGTTGAGGCGGACGCTGACACTCTTGCTGTAGGCAGGTATTGCAGCTTCTTGCTCACTGATCATGGCACATGCGTCTGGCATTGTTTGACCAGATCGAAGGTTCTTGAGGTTGACTGCCGTGGTCAGTTGGTGTGACAGGGGAGCCCATATAATGTTGTTCACAATGTCCACACAGGCGTTGAGCCGGACCATGATGTCTGCTCCAATGCAGATGACATGAAGTAGGTTGGGGACAGCGAGGAAGTAGTGACTCAGGTGTCTGTTGTTCCATCGTATGTCCACAGCGCAGATGATCTTGGAGGTAGCCATGG
>NW_015506391.1:516772-520095 GCF_001515645.1 Sinocyclocheilus grahami
AAGGCGGATGCTGACACTCTTGCTGTAGGCAGGTATTGCAGCTTCTTGCTCACTGATCATGGCACATGCGTCTGGCATTGTTTGACCAGATCGAAGGTTCTTGAGGTTGACTGCAGTGGTCAGTTGGTGTGACAGGGGAGCCCATATAATGTTGTTCACAATGTCCACACAGGCGTTGAGCCGGACCATGATGTCTGCTCCAATGCAGATGACATGAAGTAGGTTGGGGACAGCGAGGAAGTAGTGACTCAGGTGTCTGTTGTTCCATCGTATGTCCACAGCGCAGATGATCTTGGAGGTAGCCATGGCTGTCGACCAGGGGCTGAGAGGGAAGCAGCTGTGACTTGAGACATGTGGGAGGCTCTGCTGTCCTTGATTCTGCTGTCCTTGATTCAATGCTCTGAATAGCTTCAGACTGATAGCTGAGTTCTCCGCCCACAGGGCTAATGCTGCGTCGGACACTGATGTGTCGTGGACATTTATGGCAGTCATAATTCGAAGGGGGCCTGAGTCAGAGTCAGGCGCCTGCAATGAGCAGAGGAAAGGGTCCAGGTTCTTGCTGCTTGGAGTTGAGCTTGGCCCTGGCCCTGGCTTTGACATTGCATCATCAGTCAGTGAGTTGGTGGCGGTGTCTGTGGTTTGACACTGCGACTCGTTGGAGTCTACTGACTGGAAGGGTATAGGATCAACACTCCCAGAAAGTGCTTGTGTTTAGTTGCTTGAAATCAATTAAGGGTTCAAAGCGATTAAGCCGGTCTTTTCCAATGAGGAGTGGATACGTGTTGAGTGGTGAGACGTATACTGGGTGAACAAGGTCCATTGGTCCCACAGTTAGGTGAATTGGGGCCATGTGTTTTAGTTGTAGGCCCGTGTGGGAATATGCTTGAAGGTTCAGCTCGCACCTTTGAAGTTTGAGGGTGCTATTAGACCTCTTTGTTCTTTCTTGGACTTCTTCAAGGAGTTCAGTTGACATTAGAGTGAAGACAATTTTGAACCAACGTTCTGAAGTTTCGCAAATACCTGTTCAATTGCTAAAAATCTCTGCTTTATGATTTTCACAGGCAAAATCCCAGTAAACAACCGCAGAAGTCAACTCAGAAGGAAACAGCTGAGGGAGAGAATAAGAAGGAGAGAGAAGTTTTGCTTCCAATGTAAAGAAAAATGACAGGGTGGTGGCGCTATTAAAGTGATACCCCTAGGGAGTTGGTTTTGCTGTGTTAGCGGGATAAAACCAACTTAACCTAAGTACTGAGGAAATCCTAATTTTCCTTTTGGGGGTTTGCCACTAACAGGCTTAAGCCAAACGGGCAAACTTATAAATATTTTGCTGAGTGAATCAAATAACTGAAAGGGAGAGGAAAGAAAGCCAATTGCAAACTAAATTAGAATTTCGGGTTAGAAATGGTATTTCCTGGTTAAAATTTAATGATGTTATCATTAAAATTGATGAGCGTAATTAAAAATAACGATTAATCAATTAATATTATAAGAGCAGTTATAACTCAATCCCAACGTAGCATTTAAAGTAAGGAGGCCTAGGCTGGCAAGGATTAATTGTTAATAAAACAACACAACGGTAGCAGTTTAAACTGATATAGTAACTCGCTGAAGGGAAAAGGTCTATTAAGTTTGCATCTGTCAACGTTCTTTTCAAAGGGAGGCGAGGAAGAGAGATAGAATGAAATAGCGAAAGATAAAGTTCAGATGTAACTGAGCAAGTCACTTCAACACTTCAAACACTGCAACACATTTTGCCTTTGAGACCACAAAATGCTACGTGCTAACCACTAGCCTTCAATGCTAATAGCTTGGCACCCCTGGTTTACGCCCTTCATGTGGAAATGGCGGCGCATTCTACACTGAACAACCAAAAAGCACTCTTTAGATTCTTATCTTACAGCGCTGTGTAACACTCAACTCGTTCTGAGTGAGGTGAATTAATCTACAGATTCACTGCAATTAATACAATAACTGTCAATGATATCTTCGGCGGATATCAGCACATATTTATACAGACAAAAACGCGTGGATTTAACCACAATTTCACTTGATCAAGATTTCAAATAACTTTCGGACACTCTCTCTGAGCACCACGCTTCAAGTTCACTAGTTTTAGTGAATTAAATGACAAGAGCATTAACTAGCTAAGTTAATGGTCTGAAGCCGGGAGATTTAATAGCATAGACGAATTTGGAAGTGGAACACACACCAACAAATCGACTATGAAGGCCTTTCTACAGAAAGTAAACGAGGAATACGCTTGTTTCTTTCTTGTGTGCTCTAAGCGACTTATTTTGTCTTGGTGGACAAAATTAAATGTTTTTACTGCAGTTCAATTCTAAACAACACAACTTGAGTTTCACTACATTCATTCAACACGCTCGTATGCTCTAATAACAGGTACAATAGCTCACAAACTCTGTTTTTCTGTTTTAATCTATTTTTCCAGATAAAAATAGAGAAAATTCATAATAATATCTTGGTGTCATTAATTTCTCAGTCAAATCTGTCAGCTTTCTTTTCTCCACCATATGTAATGTCTGATTACTTAATTTTAGGGAATTAATTATTATTAATTCATTCAGGGTTTGAAAGGACTCGAATCTGAAAATTCGAAGTCAACTTGATTAGAACTGATTTCAAATTTTAGCCCAAAATTTTAGCAAGATATTCGCTACAGTTCTCTTACTGGCATCCTGAGAAAATCACAAAGCAGAGATTTGGCTTATGTTCACTGCTTAAAATTAGCTCGACACCAGTTCCGTAGAAATAAGATTTTTTTAGTTTACTTGCGTTTTTTTGGGTGACAGCTGAAAAGCTGAGTTGTTCCTCGTGGAGGGGATTCCGTTGCTGATTGGCTGTTGATCTGGCGCCGGAATGACGTTTGGATGACGTCCTTTTGGGAGAGCCCTCCAGAGATTGGTTGGTTTCTTAATGACGCAGAGGCTTGAGCAGTTCTGCTAAAAAGTCTGAGTTTGCAAGACTTTAAGTTCTTTGAAGATCGCAAAGTTTCAACTGAAGTGTTTGAGTGTTAGATGACCAGTCGCTTTGATGGTAAGCGTGTGAGCAGTTGGAGTGCTCGTAACACGGCGAAGAGCGAAGAGCAAGCAAGCCCTGGAGTCTGTCTTGGGTTTCGACGTCTTGCAAGGCGGAGCGTGCATACATTAACAAGAGGCTTCAATTCATCACATGAGAAAAATCTTTGCGAAGACTTGGTTGATACTTTTATTAAGTTTCCTAATGCGTGTCTTGTACATACTATTAAAGTTTACTTAATTTCAACATTCTGCATTTGTCGTGCCCATTCGTTCAAGATTAAACTT
>NW_015506391.1:520506-534827 GCF_001515645.1 Sinocyclocheilus grahami
TCATGTACCCTTTTGGTCAGCAGATGGTTCTTGATGACCTGCTGCTTCTCCCACGCTATCTCCGGAGGTAATGTTAATATTTACATATGATTAAGGGTTAGGGTTAGGGTTAGGAACTATCTATATAATAAGAACTATCTATATAATAATTAAGCTCTTTGTAGAGAAAGGAGCATAGTTTAATACACAATTTGGAGTGGAAGCTGGGTCGAGGCAGACTATAATTTCTTAGTCCCCTCTTTGATGCTCTTGGCCCAAAAGAAGCATCACATCCACTCCCTTACACAGATTACACCTCCCTTTCAGGGCAGATGCCCAGTGGCGGTGTAGCCCTGCCTTAGGTCGCCCCCCTCTGGCCAAAGGAGAATCTTACCCGTCTTTGGGTGTACACCTCATGCACACTGGTTACAACTCCGTTTCATTTGAGCAAAATTATCACAGGGTTTTTTTATTATCACAGGGTTTGTTTAAATTTGGAAAATGTTTCTAGGGTTTGGAAGAGGTAATCAAGAACCATCACAACCAACGGGAGCGCTCAATATTGATCATTGAACTATCTGCAATTTGACGTTTCACCATAGAACACATATAACATAACATCATGCATTGGCACATAATTAGAAAGATACAAACACAAACGGCAGTTTTAAAAGTTACATCCCAAATCAAACCAGAGTATGCAATGACTAAATCTCCATCATGCATTTGTTTAGTTAAAGCCTTATCCTTCTCATCAAGACCTTGTTGAGCTTTAACAATGTGGTTATCTTTCCTTTGCCTTAATGACATCAGCATATCATCCAGTTTAGGTAACTCAAAATCAAATTCAGGAAATTCTTCCACAAAGCCCAATTGTTCCTCTGGTTTTACTGACATTGCCTGTTGGGTGTTTACATATGTAAAATTATAATTTCCTATAGACCAGGTTGATTCAGGGGTCATACAAAATGAAGTATCATTAACTGGACAGAATGTCTGGTTATTATCAATAAAAATAGAGAAGTGATTTAGAGTTGTTGTAATAAATGTTCTCTTGTCTGACACGATTACCCTAGTAAAATTATTGTGAAGATGAGTCGCTGAATACAGCAACTGGATATCTAGATTCTGCAGCTTTCATTTGAATTCTTGCATTGAAATGCTGTGTCATTTTGGAAATGATTTGCTCGTATGGTGTATTTACATCTACATGCAGAGCAATGGCTTCTCACATGTGTGAACTACTCTGTGCAATTAATTCAGACTTAAACATGAGATTTTGTTTAGTTGCATTGGGCAAACCACTGTAACAGCTAAACATTTCCCACAACCTGGATGCAAATGCTAGAGGATGTTCTCCAATTTCCATTGTCACCTCAGTTATCTTTCTCAGGTTAACCAAATTAGTCCCAGCAAGTCTAAGTACAGCTTCTCTCCTTGCACCTTTGTCTGCTCTTTTGTCACAAACTTCCTGTGAGAGAGCACTGGTTAATGAGCGTGGTATGCAAATCATAAGAAGTCTACAAGCATCTTCGTCTGACACACTATAAACTTCCACTACCTTCTCCAGTTTTGACAAAAACTCTACAGGATCCATGTTATCAGGCTCAAAAGAACCCACTGCTGTAAGAAGACTTTGAAAGTCCATAAAAAACAGTTGTCTAACAGCTTGGCCATTTTCATTTCTTTGATCAAGAACCCTCTCATTTCCAGTCTGTCTTGTTCGCACTGGTGCTATTGGGAATCTCACAGAATCATCTGAGGAATTATGTCGAATAATGGCTTCCTTGCAGTTCTTCTCATATTCAGAATTGGATTGAACATTTACCAACTGTCTAGCTGTCCCTTCATACAAACATCTAAATGTTTCCATCTCTGTTTCAGACTTTGAAATTTATTTTCTCAATTTCACTCTGTTCCTTCAAAATAATCTGACATGACATTGAAAACAAGTTGCTAAATTGTCAAGCTAAATTCTGTTTTAATTTCTTCTAATCTTTTCTTAGTTACCTTGTATGAGAGAAAAAGAGCTTGAAGTGCATTAGCAACTCTTCCCTCTTTGCTTTTAGGCATTTTGGGACAATTTTTGAATTGAGACATAGCCACTCGTAGGGGTCATCTGCCTTCTCTATCCCATCAAACATTCCCACTTAGCCATGATTAGCGATGTATTTAACTATCAACTCTGCCATTTTCACAATCTTATTGAATTGTGTTCAGCAATTCAATAGGCTTCTTTTCCTTCACTGACTGAACATTATCCAGTTTCTTTAAGATACCTGTTAGTCTATGAACAAGATAGCCACACTACATTGGGTCTCTAAACTTTTCTACACTAAACTGTTAAAAATGTAACACTGTCACAGTAGCCTACGTCGGACAAAACCACACTACTTCGGGTTTTATGTTAGATTTTTAAAACAGTTTACTTCACAGTTCCTCTGGCTCAAAATAATATTTATCAGATTAAAACAGTGCCACAATACGTCGGGCAAAAACCACACTGCTTCGGGTTACTGCTTTAAACTCACAACATATTATTTGTGAATATGATTGCCCTGTTATGCGCATAAATGTTTATCTGTTGAAATTGTCTGTTGTAAGTTCTCTGTTTCTTTGTCTGTGACAGGAGAACCGCGGGCTTTTTCTGGAAGGTAGTAAAAGGATGCGTCCCTTTTTTTGGAATGCAGGGGGGAAAGGGGAGGTGTCCTGAGGTATCTGTGACTGGACAAATGACCCAACGGAATGGCCAGAGGTGTCGTTTCCTGACATTTTTTGTTACCTAATTGAGCATGAGACAGCTGTAAAAATAAACATTTGTCGTTTTGTTTTGCTTAATTTTAACAAAGTGATAAAGACTTGAGTAAAAGCCTGTCATACTTTCTTATTGATATTTTAAAAAGTTTTTTTTAACATTGACAAAACAGGTAACATTAAGGTCCACTGAAGTGCCTTGAAATGTGCAGCGTTATTCTATGTGGTGTGTGCTGCGGCTGCCTAATCATTTTCACAAATACATGCTGTAAAATAAAGATAACATGAAAATATGTATATAAAATACCAAAAAACATGGTTATTGTCACGGAGACACCATCTACAACCACAGAATCAATCACGCAGCCACGCCCTAAATCACCGAAATACTGAGCACCTGCACCTGCACCTCATTATCACACACTATAAGAGCATACTCACCACTCTGACTCATTGGCTGGTTTCAAGGTTACTCCTTCTATGGCCTTCTCTTTGGCACTGGTAAAGGACTGTAACTTACCGGTGCGCATATCATCAAGCTCTTCGTGTGTTCAAAGAATTGTGGATTGGAAACCGGGGGTCTTTGATAACACTGTTCTCATGCACTCTCTGCCACATTCACCTCAGTTGCTGCCACGGAGATACCTCTGTTGATGTGAGTTTGTGTTTACTTAATAAAAGTGAAGTTTACGTTACCTGCATCTCTCCTAGTCCTCGTCTTTGGCACACTGTGACAGAAGCCCAAAAGAGAAACATTATGGAAACCTTCTGAACCGGATCCAGTCACCGAACTCATCACAACGCTTTGCACGGCACTTCAACCATCAGTCACTTCACCTGCCTCCGTCTGTCCATGGCCAAACCAGCAGTGTATTCGGGTGAGGTGTCAGAATGTAACTGATTACAATGTCAATTTTAATTTGAGATGCTTCCCCATCAGTTCTCCGTAGACCACGTGAAGATATCCTGAGAGGGAGTAAAATCTTTGCGTGGCAGGGGCAGCTGCCACCGGACCGGCCACCGCTATGTGCGCCTGCCACCGGACCGGCCACCGCCAAATGCGCCTGCCACCGGACCGGCCACCGCCAAATGCGCCTGCCGTTGTAGGAACTACATTAATATGTATCAATCGGAGTGTAAACAGATGTTTACTCTGTAAAAGAGAAAGATTAGAAGTATATTTAGGCTTATAAAATACATGGAATGAACATGACTAAAGGGAACATTATAATCAAGAGAAATTTAATTTAAAAAAGCCACTTTAACACATTTACTCTAAACGTCCCTTTGTTTGCAAAGCCATTTCTGCCTTCAACCTATGGAAGCCCTCCGTCTTTTTTAGGATGAAGAGGGATACCTTTGAATGACCAAGAGCAGAAAGAGAAGAAAACTGTTTAAAATGCATTTAATTAAATTGTCTTATATATGATTTACCAATGCATTCAAACTTTTTAAATTACCTCAGGAGTTAGAACTTCCAGAAGGTAGGATGTATTACTTAATTCTGTCATGTCCATCTGTGTGACTCTTAATTCTGTCAATGATCCCCTCTGTCTGTTGGCAAAAGGCATTACATTTAGCTTTATTATATTAGTTATATCTGAAGTTAGCTTGTTCCCAAATTATTTGCCTTATTTTTTTTATTGCAATAGTTGCAATTACTAGTTTGTATTTTTTCTCACACACACGAAACCATTTGTTCATCAAAAAAAGAAATTCTTTCATTAAGTCTCATCTTCAGCTTAGGACAAAATGTTGGATGGTTATGCAAAAACATCCTGTTTGATCTTATTTTGCCACTTGTCAAGCCATTGTGTAGTTCCTACAATGTGCAAATAATGGTTATTTTAAACAAAACCACAGTATTTGTTTGAAGCAAGTGTAAAATATGGATATTCTTCAAATTATAAACTTCCAGAAAATTCTGACAGATATGTTTGTAAATGTCAACGAGACACTGCATATGCAAATTAGCACTTTACAAAAGGGAAGTCACATTTATTCAGTTATTGGTAAGATTAGATATTCGTCTTGTTTACCATAATGTCCTGGTCTGTCAATACAGTGTCCACCACCAATCCCTGCTTCAATACTGATAGTGTTCTGTAAAAAGAAATTGGAGGGTTATACAAACATTGAATGTATTTGTAATGTAGTAATTGAAGTTTGTTTGCAAATGTAAAGTGCATACTTATCATAAGGATATGACTGATCAATATCACATGTCAATGGCATGTCCTCTGTCACCATTGCTGGATCAATGCCAGCACAGTCACTGTGCAACCATTTGTTACAACTGTCACACTGAATCCATTGCAGTGTTTTAACATCTGGATGCATGGTTCTGCAGAAGAAATCAAATATAATTATATATAGCTGCTCAATAAATACAGTATAACATGTTAAAATGCAGTATGGTCACTTACTTTATCCGAATTTCTAACACCAAGGTCCTGGGCCATACATCTGTTTTCAGCTTTACACATTGTAATCTTTGGCTGAAAGTCCTTAGAACAGAAGATGCACAAAGCAGTGTTTACTCTTAAACTAAATATTAAATATCATGTTTATTGTATATTACATACATCGGTGTTAGAGGGAAAGCTACCATTAAAGCTTAACTGTCTGCTTTACCTCCGTTTGTAGATTTTCAACCAAACAGGAGGCATGGTAAAGTCGAAGATGAATCAACTGGTCAGTGTGAAGCAACTCAGGAGACATTTTGAGACCTTCTGCTTCCATCTCTGCCATCTATGAAAGTGTAAAGGGAATTTGCTGTAATCATTTTTAAACAGTATTTGTTTACTTTCCCATAGCATGCATTACATAAATATTAATTTATATACAAAGTTGCAAACATAAACTCATAAAACTCTATCCACTCACTGTGCAAACAAAAACACCACAGTTGTTTCCATAATTTCTCCGCCACTGCTGTGGACTGGGAGTCTACATTTCTAAAGGCATCTCTGGAAGAAAGAAATTGACTTAAAGCAGACTGTACCCAAGTCATGAAATGTTTTTAAAATAACTGTGTAAAACATAAAATATGTAATTAAAATGTATTACTTCAGAATGTCCATATCTGAGGGTGAAATGTTCATGTGACGTCCTGTGTTGTCATAAATCCTTATTTGTTTTTCGATCTTGTCAAAAACCTGATGAAGAAATTGAATAAAGAGCCATTTTAAAGCAGTCACAAATACATTTGTTTGTACTTTTTTGGCTTGTCTATAATAACATTGTAGACAAATCACATCTATATACTGTATAATCAAATTTTGTTCCTCATGTAATGAACATTGCTAGAGTTGTACTAACCCAAAGAATGAAGTGGCATCCTGTTTCTGGTGTCCTATCCATGCCAACAATTCTTGGTAGAAGTGTTTTCTGTGCATCATTCTGAAATGAAAGAAATGGGAAACACATGTTCATGAGGCATTTGTGACATTCATAGGATGTAGCGGCAGGATTGCTTTAATGCATTTTATTTGAGAAATTGAACAGTACCTCAAGAATTTTCAGATGTGAATCAGAAATATTTCTTGAAGCCAGCCAGTCCCTGTACCACTAAATAAATGTGTCAGTTGTCAAGGCTGCAACCTGAGGATAGAACTAAATTACATATAAATTGCACTTCTTTCATCTGCTCATAATGCTCGTTTGCATGTATATGGACATGATTAAAACTAGTGAAAAAAAGTAAAGCTTCTGAAGCAGTTACTTACATTCTGGTTTTCTGAGGCAATTTGTGCAATCCGACAATTTACTGTCTTTAAAGCAAAATATGAAGATGCATAGTAAGACAGAGTATTCAAATATATTGTGTATTTCCATATCTACTTGTACATCTTATATATGGTGACAGTTATCTGTATGTGACAGTTGAGTAATCAAGTAAATTTAATCATTATTAAATATTAAAATCATAAGGTAACCATAATTGGTACTTACATTGTCATATAGCCATGGCATCAGTTGGCTATTATTATATAATAAAAGGGGTTGTGACAAGTTGTATGTGAATGTGTGTTATGTTGAATGCCTAAATGTTGTGTTAAGAACATTTACAGATCAGAGGGTTTGTATTCAGATTTTACACTCACCTGGTATATCAAATGCAACTTTCCAGTTGGTGTCTGCTATGACAATGGATGGATGATAACCACAGCGGTAACAAAAAAAATTGTACGAGTACTGCCTTAAAGCACTGAAATGGTAGAATGCCTTTCTTAGCATGTTGATTGGCAAAGCAGTTCTTGAATGAACGAGGCGTAACGAGATATTTTAGCAATGACATCATGCTCTCTCTTCTCAACAACATACAGCTGTCTGATTTTGTCCTAATGATGCAGAAGATGTGTTAATGATTTTATATTCCTATTAATAGTAAGTATTATTACTACTGACATGTGTCAGTGGTGCCAACCAGCACACTTGTTACCTTATTTTTCTCATTAATTGGAAACATTGCCACTGAAAAACGGTAGCCACACACAGTAGCACTGCCAGTAGGACTGTCCCCCTTTACTGGAGCCTGAGGACTTCTGGACTGCTGTTGACTGTTGTCAGATTTTCTTGTGTGTGTTCCTGTAATTAATTGAGAAATAGTAACATAACATTAATAAATTAAACTTTTTAATAAATTTCATATTACAGTGTAATTTTTAATCTTCACGTTCTTACCTGTTTGGCCACATATCAGTTTGCCATCTAATCCAATGTGTATGGCCTCTGCTGTACTCTGTTTTTCCATTTCCTTCATGAAGGAGCTATTCAGTCTTTCATTGTGCGGGTGAAAAAACAGACGTAGTGAGAACATGTAGTGGATGTCCTTCATTTGACACAGTGAGTACCGACTTGAGGAAAGCTCTCTGTTTATTTGTTCTGCTGCTGAAGAATTAATCAGACAAGCCAGATCTGGAATCAGTTTCAGACTACGCAGTCTCTCTTCAGGACGCTTTTGTTTTTTTTGGTGAAATCTGTCATACAGTGAGTACCGGTCTGATGTCCTTGTCTCAGGGTGTGGACATGAGAATTGGTCCATTTCTTTGGGTTCTTCTGCATGTCTTGGTTTCCTCCTGATTTTCTTTAACCACTCAAGATTTATCGTTAACTTTCCTGCAGCTGCCAGTGATATGTTTGTGTCCGTTGGAGCACATACCCTTCCGTCATTTGGAAAAATCTGGAAAAATCTCTGTTGCGTACGATTATTAACATGCCTGGCAACACGTCCAGCGATGTCAGAGATGTACACAGTGGGGGGATATTTAAAACTTAGCAGAGCATCCCCGTGGTCCCGTGCAGATTCCTGCCACCATAATGGTGATGTATAATATACAACACCATGGGTGCAGCCCATGTGTAATACTCCACCTGTGTTAAAGTGACAAGAATGACAAATTACATACATGTTTTCTGCATAGATGATGGTACTTAAACAAGATAAGTAACAAAATTATACTACACAAAATAATTATTGACACTGAAAAACAATATCTTACCTCCAGCTTTTTTCAGCTTTACAAACATTTTGGGGTAAACCGCCTTATAAAGGAGAAGTTCCTCCAGCCTGTTTATAAGGTCTGTTTGTGAGCCAGTTGTTGACACTCCAAGACAGCTGCATACCTTCACCAGGTCTTCTCTTTTGTGCTGTGGAGAAATTACTATCTGTTAGTGTTGTTCATGGGAAAAAAAAGTCAATAGCGATACATTACATGAATACTGTGAGACTACAGGTATAAATATTTACCGATTTATCTTCATTAACGTCCTGGCTTTCACGGCATACAGAGCTCACCCTTTCACTTTGAGAGAGACCTTTGAAAATTTCAGTTTTTGATAGCTTGTCATGTAGTCTTGTGTGTTGTCTAATCCAAGGAGCAAAAGACGAATATGTCAGTGCACTTGAGAAAGGATTGTTAGATGAGTCTGAGGAATATAATTTTTTTAAGATTAACATCAGTTAATTTTGTCTCTACTGCTACAAGGCCCAAGGCTTTACCCTTAATGTTAAAATGTAATATATTATTAAGACACATTATTAACATCAATGCCAATAGTACTGTTAAACAATTGAAACGGTATTTTCATTGGTACCGTCACAAAATCCAGTGGCAATGATCTCCTTTTCCAGGTTCTCCCATCTTGCTGCCACATTAACGAGGGTGTCCTGGAGGCCAATGTTCTGAATGTCCGGGCGTCTCATGAGATTGACTGGAAATTATATAATAAAAGGGGTTGTGACAAGTTGTATGTGAATGTGTGTTATGTTGAATGCCTAAATGTTGTGTTAAGAACATTTACAGATCAGAGGGTTTGTATTCAGATTTTACACTCACCTGGTATATCAAATGCAACTTTCCAGTTGGTGTCTGCTATGACAATGGATGGATGATAACCACAGCGGTAACAAAAAAAATTGTACGAGTACTGCCTTAAAGCACTGAAATGGTAGAATGCCTTTCTTAGCATGTTGATTGGCAAAGCAGTTCTTGAATGGGATTCGATTGTTCTAAACAGACGACCCACAGCAATATGATTCTGTGGAAAGTAAAGTTAATAAAGGTTTTACTCAACTGATCAACAGTTTTGCATGATTATTGTGATATCTTGTGAAACATGCCCTCTAAATATTTTAATTTTGTGTATACTTACTGAAACACCAGCAGTCAGAAGAGAGCATAAAGGGATTGACAGAAAAATTATGTTATTGTAGTTGTGAAACCCACTCTCATATTCTTGAAACCGGACCAAGTTTCTGCAGACAGGACACTCCTTGGCAAAGACAGAAACACCTAGATAAAAAAAAAAATCAACTCAAGGTGATTTTCAAGGTGAGTTTTAGTAAGAAAAGAAAGTTGCTCATTAACCATTACAGAAGTCATTTTACCTTTAAACTGTTTAAATATTCCATAAACAGTTGCTTGCCGGGTGATGACTATTTTGTGTCCAAGATCTGGAGGAGATGGGCCAGGACAGTATGGGCACTGTACTTCTAGTGGTTCAAAGTTTTCAGGAACGGGCTTCTCTGCTGTGGTTATATCCACTGGAAGGTCCTCTGGTATTCTTTTTGAACTCCAGAAGTAGTTGGTTTCCATGATGATACTACTACATGAATGTTGGTGGACGTCATCAGCAGCACTGATCATCTCCTCAACATCTTCAATATCCTCATTTGAGGTGTCCACTGCATTTTGTAACAGCTTGGGATGCTCTTGAAAAAGCCACCACATGGATAAGTATCTATGGACACAACTGATCCGATTTTTAGTACCTCTGCACTGGCAGTGCCACTTACCAGTCTTACTATCAAATGTGCAGACTGTTCTTCCAAACTTACACCAATTGTCCTTTTGGCCTGTATACACAGAAAAGTATATATATCGCTCAGAAAGGCCGTGCTCACCCCAAAAAATAGGAAAGACACAGTCTATATCCTCAGAGTAAGCCTGCTGGTTTACTGCAGTGCACTCTCCAAGTCTCAATTTTGAACAAAGTCCTTTTTCTTGCATCTCCTGCAGGGACTCATTGCGTAGTGCTGATGGAGGACTGTATGATGTTGGTGTCCTGGTCCTTTCTAAGTGAAAACATTCTTTCCCAGGGTTTCCACTGTTTGCAGCAATGCTCATGAAGTCTGTGCATGCCTGCACTTCACAGGCAAATTTTTTTTAAACTTTTTTCTTTTGCACATGTATTGGTAGTCTCATCCCATGATATGGGAACAAAATTCACTTTTGTTGTCACATATATTCCATTCACAGAATCAATGCATATCATTGGTTCCTGTCTGCCATGCTGCTGTCTTTCATGTCTTTGGTAGTTGGATGTGCTGGTGAAATGAATCCTACATTTCTTGCAGAACAGGTTCTCTTCGTGAACTGGGTCAACATGGATGGTGTCCAGGCAGGGTTTTTTGTCATCTAAGAAATAATATGAAATTATGACATTTTCCAATTTATTTCATTTACTGTGTAGGATGGTCAGGTATTATGTGCTGACCTGAGGCTTTTTCAGGGAACATCAGACCTGTTGTTGGCACACCACAAAGACAAACAAACTAAATGTATCATTACAAAATTAAATAATTAAAAAACAAGAGTACAAATTTCAAAATTGACAAAACACGTACCATGTTTTTTTAAGTGGCATTTGAAATCAAAAGACCTTTGAATTACTTTCTTGCACTTTGAACAATGCCAGTGGCTCCTTCTACCACTTTGTCGATCAGGACAGTAACATGGTATTGAGAACTTGCCTACAAAGAGCAATTATGGAATTAACATGACAAGTAATGGATCTTGGATATTATACATATTACAAAATATATTATGGTGATTTTACAAAATATTACATTGCAGATTATTAACAAAAATTCAAAAATTTTTAACAATTACTTGTGTCACCATCTGTAAAGTGAATGGCAAATGTTAGATGCCGTTTGGATATATGATCACTGGATGCTGTAACAGATGTTCTGCAGTAACAGCAGTCCTGATCTCCTCCAAGGCTTAAAAGCTCCTCTTTACTGACAAACTCAAACTTCCTTGCTGAAAAAGAAAAAAAATTGAATAAGCAGACCAAAACACCATCAGGATGACAAAGAATATTTGCTACAATATCACTTCATATTCTAAATCAGTAGTACTAAATCTTCTTTACTCCAAGGCCACCCTCCTCTCCGAATCAATACTGCAAAGCCCCCCAACCTTTTTTATTCACAAAAACAGTTGTAATTCTAGTGTTATTACTTTACAATTTGTTATTATGTTAATGTTATTATTTTTTAACAAAATAAATTAAAGATAGATTTTAATCTAAAGTGTTTTGTTTTTTTGAAACATACTTTGCAAAAATGTCACTACAGAGTGTATTTACAAATTAACAATCCTTTTTAAATTATACAGTAACGTTAACAAATAAGAAGTCAACCTGTCATACCAAACAAGACCACAGGGAGATGCCAAATGACTGCACATAAACTACTAAACATGGCTGCGTTTCCCAAAAGCATCTAGGCTTAAGTACATCATAGACCCATTGAAACCAATGGACCTATGGTCTACTTAGGCTTACAATGTTTTCGGGAAACGCAGCACAGATCCATTCAGAATCATTAAACACACCAAAATGCAAATGAAAAATGAAAACATTCTGAATGTGTGGAAACTCAGCGATCTGAAGGCGGCTCCACGTCATCAGTGAACAGTTTCTCTTTCAGAACAAGCGATCATGTCTGTATTTGGTGTCTGATGCCCGTGTACATTAACACCACTGATCCTCACAAACTTCCATAAAACACGCTTTTCAGCAAACATCCATTCACAGTACATTATTTTTGACAACTACGTGAATATACTGAACTGTGTTCAAGCAGAAATATGATGTTATAATCATGGCCGTAGTCAGGCTTTGAAAATTAGTGAGGTGAGGTGAGGTGGGGGCTTTTTGGATTACTCTATGTTTAAGTGCCTTGCTATTAAAACAAACACAAACCGAAATTATTTAAAATCTTTTGCAAATATATAAATATGATAAAGATATCGCTGACTGCACCTAAACTGCACCTTCCTATTTTATTAACTTTCTAAAGTGTTAAATTAAGTGGAAAAAACAAATCCCAAAAACGTTTATAATAGCTGGATCTGGCAACATGGAGGCTGCTCCCGCGCCCTCACTCACAACTCGATCATTCTGGCAGCGTCTCACAACGATCATTTTCATACCACGGACGCTAAACATTCTTGCAAACTGTCTAAACTAAATTATACATGTCATGCAGACATTCATAACACGAAAACTTTACCGAGGTCCGGACCTCGATGATCTCATGATCAGTGGACCGAGAGCGGACATACACAGTTCGTCATATCACTACTACTCTTACTGAAGTAAGAAATGTTTTTAATGTTAAGAAAATGCTGAATTATTTAGCTTACCTTCCATGTTGTAAATTCTCCAATAATCGTCAACACCTTAAAAAAGTAAAAGTAAATATAGCGATTATATAAATTATTTTTAGCTCCTTTCCATGCAGAACATGTAGCTTCATCCAAAAATACTGTGTACTTACGCAAAAAAAAAAGATGTCCAGGTAATGATCCTTCATGTCCATCGTCCTCAAACCCAGGTTCGTTAACAACCAATCGGATTGCTCGGTTGAACACAGTTTAATGTAGTTCAACCAATCAAAACTTGATATGTTGCATTTCTTACGTGTGAACGCTGGGGGTCGTTGGTGTTGTATTTGTTTGTGGATGGGGTGGCTGGTTTCAAAGCAATAAACGCCCCAGATCGAGGACAGGCCCCCAAAACCCGATGTAACTTGACTAATTTTAAAGTAGTTATTTTTTGATGCCTTTTTTTTTTTTTAGAAATACAAGTCTGCACGTTACGTATGTCATTTTACAGCCTTACATAACCTTTAAATCCATAATGGCGCGTGCAGCACCGAAGCGTCGTGCCTGCCACAACATCTCTCTCTGTTCACACTCTGATTGATGCATATAAACAAACAAACAGTGCATTTCTACATTTATTTACCTATTTGCTACATAATATACTGTAGCATGATCAAGCATGTTGTGTTATAGATAACAATGTGCTTAATGTTAGTGTTGCACTGTATTCATTTTTGTGTTGCGAACTGTTATTGGATGTTCGAGTTGGATGTGAAAAGAGGCTCCGCCCCTGTGTGTGGTGAAAGAGAGAGAAGGAGGGGGAGAAGGGAGAAGGAGTGCATCGCTGGTTCAAGTGCGGTTCTCTTAGAAGTCGGGGTGTGTATGGCGTGGGTTGTGGCCGACAACAGCCCAAATAAACCCCCCTTGTACATCAAAACGCCTCGTCCTTGTCTGAGAACGCTACATACGTTTTCTTCCTCCCTTTAAAAGCATAATGGCGTGCGCAGCACCGAAGCGTCGCGCCTGCCACAACATCTCTCTATGTTCACACTCCGATTGATGCATATAAACAAACAAAAAGTGCATTTCTATATTTATTTACCTATTTGCCACATAACATATGTTTTATTTCTCCCTTTAAATGCATAACGGCATGCGCAGCACTGAAGCGTCGCGCCTGCCACAACATATCTCACGGATTACACTCCAATTGATGCATATAAACAAACAAACAGTGCATTTCTACATTTATTTACCTATTTGCCAGCTTATTCCTCCCTTTAAATCCATGGAGCATGCAGCACCTAAGTGTCGTGCCACCTGTTTGCTATAGTGGTGGCAGGCGAGTGGCAGGCGCAGATAGCGGTGGCAGGTCGAGTGGCAGGCACATTTGGCAGTGAGTGGCAGGCGCATTTGGCGGTGGCAGGTCCGGTGGCAGGCACACATAGCGGTGGCAGGTCCGGTGGCAGGCGCACATAGCTGTGGCAGGTCCGGTGGCAGCTGCCACTGGCAGGCGCAGATAGCGGTGGCTATCTGCGCATTTGAATTTGGTTTATGTTAATAAAGAATAACAATTTAGTCCCTCTGTAAATTCTCTTTGCCACCTTGAAGAATTCTCAGTTACTTAAAGTGTAGACGGCCGGGAAGTAAGAAAACACACAGTCAAATATATCCTCAATACTTCAATTT
>NW_015506391.1:535193-543950 GCF_001515645.1 Sinocyclocheilus grahami
AGCACAATTATTCCATCTAAATGCTTCACTTGTGAAATGTATAAAAAATACATCTCAAATCTAAGGGCTGTGTCTTATTACTGGTTCATAAAAGAACATTTAGATGTTGGTTTTATTCACAGAACTATAGCACAACAGAAGTTATTGAAATGGAACGATTGAGAAAAAGCTTGCGAAGCATTACAAAGATTGTGCAGTTTACCGCCCCCTAGAGGAAGATGTTGCACTTGTTTTGACCAAGTTTGACATTCAGAAGTTTAAATAACTTAATTTAGAATGCACACAGTTTGATATCTAAACTTCAAGAGGTGTGTCTTGTTACTTGTTCAAAGAACAATATTTACAGCCATCTTTTACCATCATATGTAAATTAGGATGCACGCAGGATGCACGTTAAATTTGAATCTGTTAACACATTCATTTTTAAAACGTACAGTATTCCATCTCAACTTCAAAGGGTGTGTCTTGTTACTGGTTCATAGACGAACATTTAAATGTTGGTTTTATTCACAAAACTATAACACAGCACGTGATATTGAAATGTCAACGAATACATCAATCAATGTAAAGTAAATACGCTCTTCTATCTTAACTTCAAACATGTGGATGTTGGTTTTATTCACAGAACTATAAGACAACACATGATATTAAAATGTGAACAAATTCATCAATTAATTTCCTATAAATGTACTCTTCTATCTCATTTTCTAAGGGTGTGTCTTGATACTTGTTCCTAAAAGAATATTTCAATGTTGATATTATTCACATAACTATAAGATGAGAAAACTTATGTCTGCATTGCAATTCATATTGCAACGCTTACTGTAATTGTTTGATGTGCCAATGTGCCACAGCCCCACCTCAAATTTTTTTCACCAGCCGCCACTGGTTACCAGTATTGTTCCAAATATATACGTTTGCATTCAACAGCAGAAGGAAACTCAGGTTTTGAACAACAACATATCTTTAATTTTTGGGTGAACTATTCCTCCAAAGCAGCCTAATATAGCTGCTGTTGCAATTTGTCAATGTAAGTTAAACATTAGAAAGAAAATCACTCACTGTCCCTGACCGAATCACTTTTGTAAAATGTATTTAATTTATACAGTGAAGACTATTCAGTCTATTTATTTTATACAATATAATATTTCTTATTCAGTGCTTTAAGTGTTTGTAGGTCAATTTCTTTGTTCTATTGTAATTCATGGCTGTTTACTTGTCTTCAGTAAGTTTGTTTTTACGTAGGCAAGTGTTTTTATTTTGTGATATGGGAATTGGTAACAAGAATTATGAAATTGCAATGCATAAAAAAAATTTGATCGTATAAAAATCCTATTTTAAGCTATATTTATTATGATGGGGGCCCTGCAGTAAGTCATAGCCCTGGGGCCCAGTGAGGTCTTAATGCGGCCCTGATGACAGATCATTGCAGTGTATCAGTCATATACATCATCAGATCAGGTTTTTTAACTTATTAGAGGTACAGAACACCACACAGCAACTTTTCGGCATTGCACCAAGCAAAAATCATCACAAAGTAAAGATCAAGCACCTAACAAGGTCTCCGCTCATTAATTAAACTGGTTTGCTTTCCCCCTCTGCATGAACGGTTATGACGTTTTTGTGGGCAGGGGCGCCGCTAGCAATTTTGGGCCCTATGAAAGAATATGAGGTTGGGCACCCTACCGCACCAAACATACACTATATTGCCCAAAGTATTGGGAAAACTCAATAAAACTCATAATCAAACCCCAATGACTTGTACATATGCGTACAATCATTTTAGACACTTTCAAAACTGTGGCAACAAAGATGGAAATACAATTATTCTTTGATTATCTTTGATGCCACAGTTTTGGAAGTGCATTTTTCTGTTCTAAAGAAGGGGGTGTCCCAATACATTTGTCCATATGTATGTACAAGTCATTGGTGTTTGGTGATGAGTTTTTGGCTCAAGGTCTGCATTTAAAGTCACACCAGAGGTGTTCAAATGGGATTAGGACTTGGCTGTCTGCAGACCAGTTCTTCCACACTGACTGAATCAATCATTTATTTTCTTTTGTTTAACCTTGCCTTATACACAGAGGCATTGTTGTGTTAGAATAGAAAATGATCCTGTTCAAACTATTGGTATTGTGGGATTACAAATTTAAGAATCTGTTTAAAATATGCTGATCCTATGTTCTGACATGGCATCACATGAAAAACTAAGGTGAAGTACATTGTATTTAGCATTTAAGGTAAATTACATCAGACAAATGATTATCTTAAGCAAAGTGTAGCAAGAGGTTCCTGTTCTCTTATTGTTAGTCAAATTAACCAGATTACTGAGACTATCACCTTTTGTTTGTAATGGCTCTTGGTGCCTCTGCCCCAGTCTGAGTAGTTATACTGATTGGATTAGCACCTATGCATTTGAACGACACTGTTATGCTGATGAGATCAAGGCTGGGAAAATGCCGGTGTCGGGTTGATTGCCTGTACTTCATTTGCATGCTATGGGTTAGATTGTCTCCACCTCTACTGATTGTATCCCGCCCCCTTAAAATGTATATAAACTACAATGTATTACTGCCTTAGTCAGACATTTGATGACTGCAGAGTGTTCTCAATAAAGTACTCTGCTGAAGATACCCAAGAGTCTCCTGGTCTCTGCTTCGACGAGGAAAAAGTTTCTACAGTATAAAATTAGAAAGCACACAATTCCCTAGAATAGCAGTATATGCTTCTTTTTTTTACCAAAAATTTTAAATTACTAAAGTAATCAACCCTGTTCATTAGAAGGGGGTGTCCCAATTCTTTTGACAATATTGTACAAGCCAGCCTAGCTATTCAAAATCTTTTGTCTGCAATTTAATAATATTGATCTATTACTTTTGCTATTGCTTTTGACCATTAGGTATCAGTAAATTAATTAATTCAGAACCTGTTTTATGGACATAGACTTTCTGTACCACACTATTCAGTATCCAACATTTCTCAATCATGATCTTACTCAGCTAAATGTGACTAGCTTATCAGCTGTATTCCTTTTTTGCTAGCTACCTATCCACATACAGCATACAATGTTAAAAATGCTCTACATTATGAACCTTAATCCAAAGACCTTTAGCTTCATACACTGTAGATAACTGTGACCCTGCCTGTGGAAACCCAGCTAAAGTATTTTTTTAAACCGTGGATGAGTAATTCACTCCTCGATTTGCTTAATAAAAGCTTCCTTTGAGATCGTTTTGACAGACATGTTTATTGTGTATTATTTTCAACGTGTTTAGTGTGCCAAACGGTGGCAAAATAATTAAATAATAATTTGTGTGCAGGGTATCTGGTTGCCATGACAACCTTGCGCGTTTCCTGCTGCTGCTGCTTTATGTAATCAGAGTATGAATTTGTAGATTTTCTATAGCAAAACTAAAATGTGTTTAAAAGTGCGACTGACCAAATCATCTGGCTCGGTTTGCCCCCCTCGAACTCGAAGACATCTCTAATTTGACAGTAGTTTACCATCTGATCTCACTCAGTGACTCGGAGAAGCATCCGGCTGCAGCCTGCAGATCTGGGCTGCATTCAGCCCCGACAAAAATGGTGCAAAACGTTTTTTAAACTGAAACGGTGGTGCGTTGAACACCCTGTTCTGATGACGCAAGAGTTGCAACTATGGCAGCTGAGAAGGCCATTCTTTGTGTTCTTTTTGAAGAATTTTCGGAGCCTGATGAAATCTGTATAAATACGTGTTTAATACTGCAAAATACGCTCGATGTAACAGTAACTGCCCTTGCCGTCCAGTATAAAAGAGAACATCCCAATCGAGTGAAGGGATTTGTGGAAACTGTGGTTCCTAATTATTGTGATCCAACATTTGCCTCGCATTTCAGGATGAAAAGACAAACATTTCAGGTGAAGGATAATCCACTTCTTACCTCCAAGACTTTTATGATCTATATGACCTTATTTTTATTGTGAGTATTAGGCTTATCATTATTGCTGATCACTGTTGTTGTGCTATGATATTGTAATATTTACCATTATATAATCAGAGGGGAATAGAAAAGTTTATTAACGTGTCACTCCATAATACAATAGCAAAATATCTAAATATGTATAGTATTTGTATGTAACATTAATCAGTATTTAGCACACAATAGAAGACATTGCAATTACTAAATTATATTTAGACAGACTTAAAGAAGTTCCAGATCTATACTCGTGCTCTTATTATTGTAGTTATTTTGCCTTTAATGTAAATAAACGTGCAAACAATATACTTGCTCTTGTGAATTGATTTTGATGTTAATTACATTGTGCAAGCTGTCTCTTTAATACAGTGTGGTTTATATACATGCTGCTGCTGATTGGGCTGACATGTTTGACACACCCACCAAACAAGAGAAAACGTATCTCAAACCCCGTTGCACACCGTTTCCAGGAAACATGTCTTTCATACCGGAAACCGTAGCATAACGGTGCACACCGGTTTGAGCTTGAACTTGCCCCTGGTGGTATCGTGGTAAAGAAAGTTGCAGTTCATCAGATAAACAGTTAATAAGATTATGCGATATGAGACTGTTCCGTAACTCCCCAACCGGACCTCACCGGACCTTTTTAGTTACACCCAGCGTCACTACCCCCTCCTACCCTGCAAATGGGATGCCCCCGCGCCATTGCTTAGAACAAAGCGATAGAGTAAAATCTTTCCCCTGCGCTGGGACATCGTTTACATCATGAAGCAGAGGTTCAAACTCCAGTCCGAACACCACTGGCCACGAGCTTTGGGCTCTGCTCTCACAGAGAATATTTATTTATATAGCATATTTTATTTTAGATCAACTAGAAACCATGTTTAATTTATAAAATGTTATTTTGAAATGTAAGTCAATAACAATTGGCCGAAGCCAGAGCCGATGGTGAAAGTCTTTGCGCGAAGAGACCCCACCCCATTTTGGAGGTTCTGCCCACTTTTGGAGTTCACGCCCCATTTTGGAGATCTCCGGTCTGCAGTTACACGTACTTGTCAGTCGTCCTCCTCGGTCCAGCAGCCGCAGCCTCAGTCTTCCTCCTCGGTCCAGGCTAACATAATCTTAGATGTGCATATGAACGAGTTCTGTTTTGTGTGTGTTTTTGGCTACAGGTGTTGTGAACTGGGGAAAATGTAGTGAAACATCAAAGGCTGACTCCGGTCTGCAGTTACACGTACTTGTCAGTCGTCCTCCTCGGTCCAGCAGCAGCAGCCGCAGCCTCAGTCTTCCTCCTCGGTCCAAGCTAACATAATCTTAGATGTGCATATGAAAGAGTTCTGTTTTGTGTGTGTTTTTGGCTACAGGTGTTGTGAACTGGGGAAAATGTAGTGAAACATCAAAGGCTGAATTGCTGGTGCCTTTTGAAATTAAAGAGTGTAAAATATGTAAAACCGTGTTCAAATCCTGCTCAGGTTTTTACGGTAATGTGAAGCGTGGTTGCCTGAGAGGATTCTACGACAGCATAGAGGACCCAGACTGCTGTTTCATGTGCCAGTAATGTGAAAAACGCTTAACGTGGCTTAACGTACCTAAACACCGAGCAGGGAAACCCACATTTCTGTCAAACCTTACTTGTAATAAACACTAACTACTGTCAAAAGAACGAGCCCTTACTCCACAGATGAAGTGAATAATATCACGTTAAGCCTTTTCTACCCCATTGAAGTCCATTATAAGGAAACAGCTTAACGTGGTTTAACGTACTGTAGGATATCAGACCGAATCAGACAATCTAAGATTTGGTCAAACATGGCTGAAACCTGAGGAGCCCAAAATTCCACAAGAGGCCCAAGACACAGGATGTCATAAATCAGACCCTAGCCAGTCTGAAGCAAGCCTAACCCACTCTTTCACAGAACAGCTTTCAACATTAAAACAAAAGAACACTTATTGACAATTCCAAGGAGATTGTCAATTTTGGGGGCAAGTTATCAAGAATAATGGTCAAAAGAGATGCATAGCGGGACCATCACATGGAAACATGTGATAGTGATCACAAGCTCTTCGGATTGACTTTTCCCCCCACCTAAGAGACAGAACAGACTGAGATTCCTTACAGACATTTTAACCTCTCTGGTCTTCACAGAACGCATCCTTACGTCCACAGAATGCCAAAGAAACTGCATTTCCATGTAAATATGCATCTAAATGACACTAAAAGTACTTGTTGTGAGCAACTAATCATTGCTATGCAACAACTCCATGTTATGTATGTAACCCACATGTGACTTATCAGGTCTTAATCATTTATTGTGAATGAATTTTTAATAACTATTGAATAGCTTATAGGATCACATTCATGTTTAGTATGTGTGAGTTTGAGAATTCATGCTTGAAACGTTTATTCTAATCACTTCGTTGTCAAATGTATCATATTCTTGTTATAGAAATCATGTCCAAATGTATACTCTCGCGGACCATGTGAATGATGAGATAACAGTTGATTTATGAATGGGGAGGAGAAATATACAACACCCCGAGCAAACACGACATCTAATTGGTCAAAACACCATTTAGGGTGTGTTAAACAGCCCAGTTTAAATACTCAGGACACCATCTTTCTCTGCGCTTCCTTCTTGCCTTTTCGAGCCTTGTTGGGTTTTTTTTTATCATGCTTCTTTAGCTTTTGAGCGTGCTCTGGCTTACACGCCATCTCCGTGAATGCATGTGTTAGATTAGTTTATATGTCTTAGATTTATTCAATAAAGCCTTCTTTATATTGATAAGAGAAGTATCTCGTGTTTTGTGCTCACAAGTTAATGTCTTAAACTGCCGATCTTGTTACTGTGCTAATTAATAGTGTTTTCACTATATTTTGGATATAAATATCCATTGCAGAATTGATGTCATACGGCTTCAATGAATCGCGGGCCGTCTCAGTGATCAGCCGTAAAACAGTGATTCTGTCCAAATTCCCTTACATATTATTGGTGGAGTTCCCTTTAAAATCTTAAATGATTCCCTTTGAGCTAAATTGACCTGTTTCCCTTACAGTACCTTAACCACGACCGGGGAAAACCAAACTTCTGTCAAATTTGACTTATAATAAACACTACTGTCAAAAGAACTAGCTTTTATTCAGCGTATGAAGTGAATAATATCACGTTTAGCGTTCTCCCCCATAGTCCGTTATAGCTTTAACATGGCTTAATGTAGCCTACCTTAACAACGACCGGGGAAAACCACATTTCTGTCATTTTAGTTGTAATATATCTGCGGTAAATTCACCCAAAAGCCATCGTGCATTGCGTAAATGTTAAAAAGCGTTGTACTTTATATGTGACTACACCCAGTTATGCCCTGCCTGAAAATAAATTGATGTTAAGAAATGAAGCTGAAAGATAAGTTGCTAACTCTTGGCTTCAGTGTTGTTACACTGAACTGAATAGCCTATGAAGCAAGCTACTAATCAAACCAGCACAACACGCGATGTCCTCGAGGCAGCCATCTGCTTCCCACGGTTCAGGACCCGTGAGCTTGTGGGGATCGCAGGTGGACCTGGCCGATGAGTTTAAAGGGGAGCTTTCCCTCTCGCGCTCGTCGGCTGTGGACAAGAATGAGCCGCGGGAGGATGATGTTATTTCTTTAACATCTTCTGATCCAGGGGCCAGTGCTCTGCTGGGTTCAGCCCAGGAAGAGCAGGAAATGTCTGAGGAGGGCGAAGAAGCTGAGGCTGAGCCTTCCCAATCCTCCTGCCCTGCGTATGATGAGCTCTTGGAAGTTATGGATAGCGCCACGGCGAGGCTTGACTTGCCGTGGAAGCGGACTAAGGAAGTGATGTCGCCAGGTCGTCTCGATGAACGTTATCTTTCTGGCCATTCTGGCCTCCAGCTCAGGTGAGCCTTCCTTTCCTTCCTGATCTCCATACTGAGATCGAGAAGGAATGGAAGAGGCCGTTTCCCTCATGCATCCATCGGTTCCAGCATACCAGTTATGTCAACATCGAGGCGATGCGCCAAAACTGCTATGAGAGGATCCCCCCGGTAGAAGAGACGCTAGCCAGCTATCTCTCTCTATGGGTGATACATCTTCTCTCAAAACTCCCTCCTTGCCATCCAAGCCCCTTCAGATTACATCCCGCTTGAATGGCAGGGCATACGCAGCAGCAGGTCAGGTTGTCGCTTCGTTGCACACAATGGCGGTGCTCCAGGCATACCAGGCTGACCTGCTGAAAGACCTGGATAAAGGCGAGGGCCTTTCTCCTGATGAGGTAGCTGAGTTGCGCCACACCACGGATCTCGCTCTCCGTGCTACTAAGCAGGCCGCCTCTGCTATGGGCAGATCCATGGTGGCTATGGTAGTGATGGAGAGGCATCTGTGGGTGAACCTGGCAGACATCGGGAGGTAAGAAAGGGGTTTCGCCCTCTAAACTTTTTGGTACCTCCGTTGAGACGGTGGTCGAGAAGTTCAGGGAGGCGAAGGCGCGCTCAGCGGCCTTCAAATCCTTCATTCCACGAAGGTCCAGGTCTGCGCCCGAACAACCCAGGGGTCCTGGCCCGTCTCGGTTTGAGGATCAGAGACAAGTACAGAAGGCTAATGTCGCGACTCGCGCTCCTCCCCCGCCTGCGGGTAGGGGTAGGAAGAATCGCGGGTCAAAGGGAGGTAGGCAAGACCTAAGGGATGTGATCCAGACAAAGGAGTCAGCGCTTTTGTCTGGATCAGAGTGATACTTGAGTATCTACTTATTTCCCTCAGGGGGTTTAACCCTCTGAGGTCGATTAACGCGGATACGCGTTTTGAG
>NW_015506392.1:0-3096 GCF_001515645.1 Sinocyclocheilus grahami
TGAAGTGTAGTAAAATACTTGAAGACTGATTTATATATATATATACAGTGGGTACGGAAAGTCTTCAGACCCCCTTAAATTTTTCACTGTTATATTGCAGCCATTTGCTAAAATCATTTAAGTAATTTTATGGCACATTGTAACGCTGGGTTGTGTTGAGCACGCGAGCTGTTGGCATTTTGCGAGCACAGAGCGCATCAGGTGAGCAAGCTAGTGAAACGTTGCACGCGCAAAAGAGAAGGTCTGCACACATCCAAAAAATTTATTTTAAATGCAAAATTGATTTCCGTGCGCTCGAAATACTTTTTTCTTTGCGAAACGAACATTTTCTCCACAAACTCAGATCAGCGTGTGCAAAATGCACTTTTGTGCGCTCAAAATATGATCTTTCGCAAGCAGAATTATGGCAGAAATGTAAGCCCATACGCTGTAGCCTGTATCATTTCATATCAAAGCACGAAATAAACTACGTGCATGCAGTGTCGTGGTCATAGTTAAGTCATGAAGTTACCAAAAAGGCGATTAAAGCTGCCTTAAAACTGTGCATGCATGTAATATATTTTATACGAGTCACATTTAAGAACATGTCTCTGAAATGGTTTTCAAAACTGTCCTGGAGCAGCCCAGCACTGTCTCACTCATCTAACACACCCGATTTAACTCGTCAGCTCAATATTAGAGACTGTAAGACCTGAAATGGGTCAGAAAAGCTAAAGAGAGTTGAGAGAAAATATGATGCTTGTCAGATCCGCGTCACGTTCAGCAGCGGCAGCTCTTAAAGTAATAGCAGCCAAAACAACCTAATAACCAGCTGCTGTGATGTCTATTAATAAAAGGACAAAGAAAAAAAGAGAGGAAAAAATAACTTTTATAGCTTTAAGGATTCATATATATTTTATTTAGAATTTAGTGTTTGATAATTTCAATTTCTGTCTATTTCTGCTGAAGGGCACAGGTAAATATGACATTTATTATAATGGGTTTATGTGAAGATTGTTTTAAGTTCACTTAAATTTGAAGTTATTTTTAAAGTCTAATAAATGTTCAGATTGATAGCTCTCAATTACACTGTAATGTTGAATTCAAAAAATAAAACCATTTCTATACACATTTGTATAGAGTTAAGCTGTTTACTTGAATGTTAATTAAATAAAAGAAAAATAAAGGAACATCATTTCTATACATCTTTTTACAGTTACGCTGTTTCCTTGAATGTAAATAAAATAAAATAAAATAATAAAAAAGAAAACCATTTCTATACACATTTGTAGATTTAAGCTGTTCCTTTGAATATTAATTTAATAAAAGAAAAGAAAAATAAAGGAAAATTATTTATATACACCTTTGTACAGAGTTAAGAGATAATGTAAAAAATAATTAAAAATAAAATAATAAAAAAAAAACTATTTATATATATATATATATTATTATTACCATGTGATGCCTTAATGTACCATGGTACGGTACTTTTCATAATGGTATGTGAGGCAGATTCAGTGTTATCTTGTTTTTGGCTTGTTTCATTCAGTAAATTCATGTAAACATGAGTCTGAAGTCATTGAACAGAGTTCAGATCATCTCTAAAACTGACTCTAACTTCCTGTTTGACTTCCTGGTGCAGCTGGTGTGTGTGTGTGTGTGTATGTGTATGTGTGTGTGTGTGTGTGTGATCAGAAGAGGAAGTTTGTGTTGTGTGTGTCTGGTGTTTAATGAGAGCAGGAGAGATGATGGAGACGGATGGAGACTCAGACGAGGACAGACGGTAGGATCTCGCTCTCATGTCGCTTACGCGGCTCGATCAGCAGCAGGGCTTTGACTTGCTGCATGTATGAAACATCAGAGATTTGGATGGTCTCTGGCAGAATATCAGCTGTAAATGTTTCAGTTCACGTGGATCATTGACTGTCTGATATCTGTTTCCTGTCATTTAGGGTTCCTGCACTTCCTGTGAAGAATCTCACTGGTTCAGGACCGGTCCATCCTGCATTAGCAGGTACTACACCAGAAAATCCAGTTTCTTCAATCTCAAACTCACTTCAGTGTAAAGAACTTCATTGGCATGACAAAAATTACAGCTTAACTCTGTACAAAGATTTATAGAAATGTTTTATTTATTTTAATATGCAAGTAAACTAAGTAACAATGAATGATTAAAAAATTTAAATAGATTACATAGATTCATAATTTAGAATTTAGAATTAACACACATTTTATTTTGTAAGTAAACAGTTTAACTCTGTAAAAAGTGTATAGAAATAGTTTTTCTTGTTTTATTTTAACATGCAAGTAAACAGCTTTACTGCGTACAAAGATGTATATCAGTAAATTTAATTTAATTTAATTTAATTATTTATTTATTTTTTATTATTATTATAAAAAAAAAATTTAACATGCAAGTAATCTATGTACCAAAGAATGATTTTTACAAAAATACATCAATTAAGAATTTAGGATTAAGAATTACCATAAATTTTATTTTGCTAGTAAACAGCTTAGCTCTGTACAAAGGTGTACAGAGAATTTTAAGATGCATGTATGCTGCGTAACTCTTACATAGGTATATAGAAATTATTTTATTTTAACATGCTAGTAAGCTCTGTATGGAGTACAGAAATTGTTTTAATTTGTTTTACTTTAACATGCAAGTAAACAGCTTAACTGTGTACAAAGATATAGCAGTTATTTTATTTTAACATGCACGTAGCAAGTACGTACCAATGAAAAATTTGGACATAAGTTACATTTACATTAATGCATTTGGCAGATGCTTTTATCCAAAGCGACTTGCATTGCATTCAAGGTATACAGTTTATTAGTTCATGCATTTCCTGGGAATCGAACCCATGATCTTGGTCTTGTTGGTGCCTGAGCATATTTGTGTCTTTCGGTCAGGAATGACTGGTATCCTCATGTGTGCCGCCGGGCTCCCCGTGTGTTTGACTCGGGCCCCTAAACCGATCCTCCATCCACCGTCGGTCAGCAAGAGTGACCTGAAACCCGTGCCAGGAATCAACAGCATCCGACGCAAGACTAAGAAAAAGCACCTCCGCAAAGGTGAGTGTCTGTCTATGTGTGTGTGTGTGTGTGTGTGTGTGT
>NW_015506392.1:3400-4517 GCF_001515645.1 Sinocyclocheilus grahami
AAAAAATCAACAATTTCACTTAAGAATATTTTATTCAACTATATTTTATTAAACCAAATGAAATCCAAATTTATATGAAATCCTTTTTTTAAAGCAAAAGTAAAGTGCAACATAGAGTGCAAGAAGCAAGTGTCCATCTCATAGTCCAAATCACTGAAATCAAAGTTCAGTATTATAGTGTAAGAATGACAACATATCCACGTGTTCTAGTCTACTAATAATACAATTATAATCAAAAAACACTTTTTAAAGGAGTATTTACCAGAAATTTTATTTACCAGAATTTATTTTGGAGAAAAATGTAAATGTGCAGTATTTCTGGGGGAAATATTTTTTTTTATTATTATTATAAAAAAAAAATTTAACATGCAAGTAATCTATGTACCAAAGAATGATTTTTACAAAAATACATCAATTAAGAATTTAGGATTAAGAATTACCATAAATTTTATTTTGCTAGTAAACAGCTTAGCTCTGTACAAAGGTGTACAGAGAATTTTAAGATGCATGTATGCTGCGTAACTCTTACATAGGTATATAGAAATTATTTTATTTTAACATGCTAGTAAGCTCTGTATGGAGTACAGAAATTGTTTTAATTTGTTTTACTTTAACATGCAAGTAAACAGCTTAACTGTGTACAAAGATATAGCAGTTATTTTATTTTAACATGCACGTAGCAAGTACGTACCAATGAAAAATTTGGACATAAGTTACATTTACATTAATGCATTTGGCAGATGCTTTTATCCAAAGTGACTTGCATTGCATTCAAGGTATACAGTTTATTAGTTCATGCATTTCCTGGGAATCGAACCCATGATCTTGGCCTTGTTGGTGCCTGAGCATATTTGTGTCTTTCGATCAGGAATGACTGGTATCCTCATGTGTGCCGCCGGGCTCCCCGTGTGTTTGACTCGGGCCCCTAAACCGATCCTCCATCCACCGTCGGTCAGCAAGAGTGACCTGAAACCCGTGCCAGGAATCAACAGCATCCGACGCAAGACTAAGAAAAAGCACCTCCGCAAAGGTGAGTGTCTGTCTATGTGTGTGTGTGTGTGTGTGTGTGTGTGTGTATGTTTGTGTGTGTGTTTGTGTGTGTTTGTTTGTGTGTGTG
>NW_015506392.1:5198-27022 GCF_001515645.1 Sinocyclocheilus grahami
TGAGTGTCTGTCTATGTGTGTGTGTGTGTGTGTGTGTGTGTTTGTGTGTTTGTGTGTTTGTGTGTGTGTGTTTGTGTGTTTGTGTGTTTGTGCGTGTGTGTGTGTGTCTTTGTTTGTGTGTGTGTGTGTCTAGCGATTGATTCTCTGTTTGACTTTTTTGCTGATCTGAGCAGAACAGACTTTGTGTGAATCGAGCAACTGCTGAAAGTGACAAGGTCCCTCTAACATTACAACACCTGAACCGTGTTACCATAGATCTGCTTAACGTCGTACTGATAGGTTTGTTTTTGCGCCTCTGTTCCTGCACAAATCAAGTAGCAGGAATCAATAGTGTATTGAAAGTCCAGACAGCAGGTGTGTGTTCATGCGCTAAAGGTCACGGGAATAAAGATGCTTTGAGAAATAAACACTGAAGCGCTCTGTGTTTTGAAGAGTACATTTGTCAGCTAAATTTGTGTCTTTAGCGTCATTCAATGTAAAAAGGATTTACAAATAAAGCATTAATGCTAGTGGTGTAGAAAATGTATCAGGGGACATGTATCTGTATATCTTGCTCTCTTTTTATTTTATTTTATTTACATCAAGGTAAACAGAGTAATTCTGTACAAAAGTGTATAGAAATTGTTATTTTTTTATTTTATTTTTGTATATTTAATTTTTTTGTATTTTATTTAATTTCATTTAATTTACATTCAAGTAAACAGCTTAACTTTAAACAAAGGTGTAAAGAAATGTTGTTTTTGTACATTTTATTTTATTTTTGCATATTTCATTTTATTTTATTTACATTCAAGTAAACAGCTTAACTCTGTACAAAGGTGTATAGAAATGTTTTTATTTTATATTTTATTTTGTATTTTATTTTGTATTTTTGTATATTTTGTTTTATTTTATTTCATTTGCTTTCAAGTAAACAGCTTAACTCTATACAAAGGTGTATAGAAACGATTTGTTTTCTTTTTCTATTCTTTTACTTTAATAATATTCAAGGAAACAGCTTAACTCTGTACAAGGGTGTATATAAATAAATTTCCTTTATTTTTCTTTTTTTTAAATTAAATTAACATTCATAGGAACAACTTAACTCTACAAATATGTATAGATTTTTTATTTTATTTTATTTTATTTCATTTTATTTTATCTACATTCAAGGAAACAGCTTAACCGTATACAAATGTGTATAGAAATTGTTTTATTTTTTATTTTTTAACATGCAAGTAAGCTAAGTATGAATGATTATAACAAAAAAAGCATACATTAAGTATGGTTTAAGGAAGAGTTGTTAAAATTAAGTTCCACACTAATGCATGACTAGAGATCACTTTCTGTGTGATTCGGATCTAAATCAATGTTCGTTTTGTCTCTTTTTCCAGGTAAAAATCCAGAGGATGTGGTTCGGCGCTACACAGAGAAAATCAAAACGGCTCCCGATGAGGTGATTCCTGCACACATGTGATTGATTAGCGTCATGTGACCAGCCGAGCATTGTGTTGTTTACTAGCAGAGATAATGAGTGAGGCAGCAGATGTCTGTCAGTGTTACTCACTGTTGATATCCGTCAGGACTGCACCATCTGCATGGAGCGACTGGCCACAGCGTCCGGATACGAGGGAGTGCTGAGCTACAAAGGCATCAAGCCCGAGCTGGTCGGCAAACTGGGAAAGTGCGGCCACATGTACCATCTTCTGTGTCTGGTGGCCATGTACAAAAATGGCAATAAGGTCAGAACATGACACGAAGACTGTGATCATATCAGTTTGTTTTATTGTGCATAAGGGAGGATTTTAAACAAACCAACCAGATTCAAGATCAGTCATCACAATACACTGACAATTTATTTATACAACAAATAATGGGATTTTAAACACTCCTGTTGTGTTAAAAAACTGGTACTAATATTGAGTTGCGAAGTTGACCCACATTGGTTTCCAAAAAGCAGAAAACATCTACAGAGTTATTATAGTTAACAAAAATTAAAACCATTAAAAAAACATAAAAATACAACCCCAATTGTTTTTTAAAGCATGAATAAAATGTAAATAAAAACAGAATGCGATGATTTGCAAATCTCATAAACCCATATTTTATTCACAGTAGAACATAGAAAACATATCAAATATATAAACTGAGGACATGTACCATTTTAAAGGGATGAATGAAAATTAGCCCCTGATTTACTCACCCTTAAGCCATCCTAGGTGTATATGACTTTCTTCTTTCAGACGAATCCAATCTGAGTTATATTAAAAATTGTCCTGGCTCTTCCAAGCTTTATAATGTCAGTGAATGGGTGTTTTTTTTTTCAATAGTCCAAAAGAAGTCAAATAAAGCTCATCCATCCATCATTAAAAGTGTCCCACACTGCTCCGGGGGGTGAATAAAGGCCTCCTGTAGCAAATCAATGCGTTTTTGTAAGAAACATATCCATATTTAAAATTTTATAAAGAGTAATCTCTAGCTTGCGCTAACTGTCGTATGCCCATTCATTCTGGCGGATGATGTAGGGAGAGAGCAATACAAAACACCGGTCACAAATAGTACAAAATGAGGATTTGTAAAGACAAATGTTGGAGGATTTCAATATAAGCCAAGAGGAGACTGGTTTTTCTTTGCTAAAGTAAGGAAATTTTGCTTCCTTTGATCCCACGTTGAAAACGTTGGTTTTCGCGAGACTAGCCTATTCTCACCGGCGCATGTGCTAAACCTACACAACAACCTACAGAAAAGTGGTTATAACATTTCAAATATGGGTATGGTTTTTACAAGAACATATCGATTCTTATCGATAATTATTGCCTTACATTCACTTAATTGATATCTGTGGTCATAGTTTCAGACCATATATAGTAGCCTACATCTTGGATAAGTTTAGTAAATGTTTTGCACCTACAGCACATGTTACAGACAGTGATGCACAAACACGGATATGTTCTGCATGTCTAAAGTATATAGAAAGGATAAACCAGTTTTGTAAACACATTGATTTAGTTTAACAGCTTAAAATATAATCTGCATGCACATTAAACAGTAAATTTCAGGTTTTTCCATGTTTTAATACAAATGTAGGCCTATTTAATAAAACTACTCATAGCCATATTTCCAGTACGTTTTGTTTATTATTTAAGAAATTTGCTTTGTGCATCAAGTCCTCGGTGATACGCACGCATGTGCGTAATGTCAGCAACTCGCTTGTCAGAATCCTCTGTAATCTTTGGCAAACTTCGATAGTTGGTTGAACTGGCTCATTCGGTTCTTTTCGAGCTGAATGTGCTACTTTGGCTGTGCGTCTTGCATCAACAACCCAGAACTAAAGTTCGATTCAGTTGGATTTGAGAACAGGCTCGACCGGTTACTTCCTGAGAACCGGCTCAAAAGAACAATTCGTTCAAGAATCAGACATCACTAGTGCATAATATCACCAGGATCTCTGTGCACATGGGACAAGGGTGAAAATCAATACTGGATGCCCGTGATCTTTGGCTCATCAGGCGGGGGCTGCGTTAAAAATTGCCATTATTCTGTAATGGAAATCACTGCATGGGCTCAGAAACACCTCCAGAAATCCTCATCAGTGAACACTGATCAGTTGCCGGTTTTTGCTTGGGCCGTGAAATGGGTTTCTCACTCTTACTTTCAGTGCTGCAACAATCTAGTAATTTAGATCCAAAAAACGAACAGCCAAAAACAGCCTTTGTCAGTTTTTGATAAAGAAACTGATTTTTCTTGAACGATTCAGAAGACAAGTTTTCAATTTCGAGTAAACTTTGAGCCTTAAATTTCATAAGTTCTCATGTATTTCATATTTTAGTGTTTGACAAGCTGCAATCAAGGGTTTCTGTTTTTCCCTGATTCTTTAGTGTTTTTCAAAGTGTTGTTTTTTGCCGAATTGCATGGAAACCAATGTTGGAACAAAATGTGTTCATCCTTTCCAAAACACATCTATGTGTCCAAATTTTGCATGCACATTCATGAGCCTAAATGGTAAATATCCACCAAATTTCAGGAAGAAATAAATAGGTTTACCAGTGTTTCAAGCTGTTTGAAAGTTGCATGTGGTCAAACTGTCCCAAACACATTTACATTAATTCATTTGCCAGATGCTTTTATCCAAAGCAACTTTCATTGCATTCAAAGTGCACTTAAATTTTTTTTAATCAGTTCTTGCTTTCACTGGGAATTAAACCCATGACTTTGGTGTTGCAAGCGCCAAGCTGTAATGTTTGAGCTACAGGGGGAAAAAAACAACTATATTATAAATGAATCATGGGTAACAAATATACCTGTGGATAGAGTTCAATAATAAGTGTCAGTATTGCATTATTTGAATTAGAAATATTGGTGCGATTGTGCTGCACGTCTCTGATGCCTCTGAATGCTGCATCACGAGCTCTCCTGAGTTTTCCTCGTTGCTGTTGTTGTGTTTAATGTGGCTGATGTTGGTCTCAGGACGGCAGTCTGCAGTGTCCCACCTGTAAGGCCATCTACGGGGAGAAAACCGGCACGCAGCCTCCTGGGAAGATGGAGTACCACGTGATTCCTCATTCTCTACCAGGATGCTCCGATACAAAGACTATCCGCATCGTCTATGACATTCCCGCTGGGATACAGGTATATTCAATCAAACGGATTATTCAAAATAAATATAAGTATAATAAATAAATAAATTTTTTACAAATTTTTTAGAAGTTATTAGAAATACGTTTCTGAATATATATGAAAATTACATTTTTGAAGTTTAAGATTCTTATTAGAAATATTTTTAATTCTTATATTTATACAATAGTAGCTTGTGAGATAGGTATTTTATTTTATTTTATTTACATTCTAATAAATAGTTTAACTGTACAAAGGTGTTTAGGAATGGTTTTGTTTATTTTATTTTATTTTATATATTATTTTATTTTAAAATAAAAAACAGCTTAACTCTGTACAGAAATTTATAGATTTTTTTTCATAAAATTTTTTATTTTACTGTATTTTACAGATTTTTTATTAAATAAGCTGCTTAAATCTGTTCAGAGATGTACAGAAATGGTTTAATTTTTATTGTATTTTAATATATTTTTATTAAAAATTAAAAAATAAGGGGTCATATGATGCGATTTCAAGTTTTCCTTTCTCTTTGGAGTGTTACAAGCTGATTGTGCATAGATAAGATCCCTGAAGTTGTAAAGACTAAAGTCTCAAAACCAAAGAGATATTCTTTATCAAAGTTAAGACTCTGCCACGCCCCCCTAAAACGGCTCGTTCTAACACGCCCCCACATATCTACCTCACTATGTGGCAATATTAGCATAATGCGCCCAAATGTGCACGCAAAGAAAGAAGGCGTGGTTTCAGTAACCGCAGTTAGTGTTGAAGCAGCATGTCAGGGAGACGCTGTGTGTTTCTAGGTGAAAGCAAAAGCACTTTATTTGGCCTTCCGGAAGTAGATGCATTTAGGAATCTTTAAGATTACTTACAACAGAACAGCAATGCATTTTATGGACGACCGTTTCGTGTTGTTGATGAAATGTCTTTGATCAAAATTCAGCTCTCCAACCAATTCATCAATAAACTGTTTCAGGAAACTAATAGATTTTATCCCAGTTCTCTCACCCAGAGTCTCCACACTGATGCTCAAAATATGGCCAAGTTTTACGCATCCAGCAGCTATTAGCCGTAATGACAAATTGGCAGAGCATAAATGTCTAGAAGGTAGGATTCTGGAACAATGTCTATTCTATCAGCCACAAACCTGCACGTATTCCAGCAGGTCTTGATACAACAAAAACTTTCCAAGCTTCCATCATAGATCTATAGAAGGGTGTCAAATCTGTTAAAGTTGTTTCATTCAAGCTTAGTAAAAAAAGATGTTTATCAAGTCCCATATTGCCTGCTTTCCTCAAGAGTGCAACCGCAGCGTTAATCCATGCAATATCACTGTTATACAGCAGTCTCTGAGCAGCTTGCAGACGAAAAGCCATAAGTCTAGATCTAATATCTACAAGACCTTGCCACCCTTCTTCTACAGGCAAAAAAAGGACAGCTGATAGAACCCAATGCTGCCCTGACCAAAAAAAATCCTTTGAATGTCTTGAAGTAGTCCAGCGGGAGGCTGTAATACAGTAAATTTATGCCACAGAGCAGAAGCGACCAAGTTGTTGACAACTAAAACTCTCCCCCTGTAGGATAACTGGGGTAGCAACCAGTTCCATCTAGACAATCGGGTGCACACTCTCTCCAAAATTCCCTCCCAATTTTTCTTTTGAAACTCAGCAGAACCCAAACACACACCAAGTATTTTTATCCCTGTTCTATTCCATTTTAAATTACCTGGTAGGTGTGGAAGATTTTCCAAATTCATTTGACCTGACCAGAAAGCCTCAGTCTTATCCCAATTTACTTTTGCCGACGATGCCCTTTCATACATATTAATGACTCTAGACAAAGCTTTTATATCAGTATTATCATTAACAAAAACTGTAACATCGTCGGCATAAGCAGTAATTTTAGTTCTTAAATATTGAGGCATTGTGGGTATTGATAAACCAATTAGAGTTTTCCTTATATTAAAAAGTAATGGTTCAATAGCAATACTGTACAACTGACCTGATAAAGCCCCTTGAAACCACAATGGGCCGACTTAGGCCACCCCCCACCTTAACCTTACAAGAAGCTCCAGTATATAACAATTGTATCCATTTGATAAAACCTTGACCAAACCCAAAAGCAACAAGCAGATTAAAAAGATAATTATGATCAACACGATCAAACGCCTTTTCTTGGTCTAAAGCAATCAATCCGACCTCTGCATCAAACAATTTGCAGATATCCAAAGTATCTCTCACCAAGAGATTCTTTGGAATGCAATAGGTTTGGTCTTGATGGATTATCAAATGTAAGAACTTCTTAAGTCTATTAGAGAGACATTTGGATAACATTTTATAATCTGTTGTTAATAGAGCAACAGGTCTCCAGTTCTTTAACAAAGTCAAGTCTCCCTTTTTAGGTAGTAGAGACAATACAGCACGTTGACATGTAACAGGTAGAATGCCATCTTTATAACTTTCACAGAAAACTTCATACAAGTCCATTCCAATAGATTTCCAAAAATGTTTATAAAATTCAGAAGTCAAACCATCAACACCAGGAGAGCGACCAGGCTTTAACTGTCCAACAGCAACAGTAAGTTCTTGAAAGATAATTTGCATATCCAAAGCAGTCCTAGATGTAGAGTCTATTTGAGAAAGTTCATGGAAAAGTTGTGCTTCACAACTAGAATTGCAATGATCAGCTTTATAGAGAGAAGAATAAAAGTCAACAGCATGACGACGCATTTCTGTAATGTCATTTGTAATCTTCCCATCTGGAAGACGCAAACATGTCATCTGCTTATATTGTGCCACTGAACGTTCTAAATTAAAAAAATAAGCACTTGGTGCATCCATATCAGTGACTGATGTAAAACGTGACCTCACTGCCTTCACCCTCTCATTCAGATGAAAGCTTAGCTGTTTTTTTTCTGTTGTAAGTCATTTACAAAAGCTGGATCATTCCTTCTTAGTATTTCTGTCTCTATAGACTCAATATCTCTTTCCAGGGCCTTAATAGTTTCTCTTTGAGTGGTAGTGCAATATGCAGTGTACTGTTGACAGCAAAGTTTTATTTGAGTTTTTCCAACCTCCCACCATTGTTTTACATTTTCAAAAGAATTTTTTTTCTTTCCAATAGTTCCAGAATGCCACAACATGTTCAGAAAATAAAGCATCCTGCAACAATTTAACATTAAAATGCCAATAAGATGATTTTCTTGGAAACTGTACCATGTTTACTGAAATAAAAACCAGATGGTGATCAGAAAAACCTATTGGAGAAATACAACAATCCACAACCCTGTTATTAAAATTTTTTGAAACATAGATTCTATCTAATCGAGCAGCACTTACTCTATTGTCCAAAATTTTAACCCATGTATATTGTTTGTCAAAAGGATGCTTGATTCTCCACGTATCTAAAAGTTCAGCCTCTTTCACCAATCTTGACTAATAGCTGGAGGAAAGCATATGAGGTTCTACATTGTTACGATCATCATTAAAACACTCTGTACAATTCCAATCTCCACTAATAATGACGTCTCCATCACTAAAAACTTGTCTTAAGACATTAGTTAATATACTAAAAAACTGTAGCCGCTCATGTCCCACATTTGGTGCATAAACGTTTATAAAATAAATTGTCATCCCTTCAATAATAGTTTTAACAAGGACAAGACGACCTTTTACAAATTCTTCTGTTTTTTCAATACTAACTTTTTTTTCTGGAAAAAAAGGAGAGCAATTCCCGCACTCAGATTTGCACCGTGACCAAGTATATGCTGACCTTTCCACCACATCCTGCATTACTTCAGACACTAAGGCTCTTTTATGTCTATCCCTCCCTCCATTAATATTTAATGAACCCACCCTCAAAAGATCCATATACTGTATATGTTTAGGAAGGATAGAATAAAAACACCAGCAAAAGAAAACAACAGAAAGAAAGACAAGATCACCACGTGATGCATGGTTAACAACTTATAAAAAAGCTTTTAGCCTCTTCTTCTTATCCACTCTTCTACATTTTCTAATGACTGTAACATGCTTTTTTAAAACGAAAACGTTTATTTTCACTCAACTGATCAAGATTCACATTCTTTTGCAGAGACGCCACTGACCTCTCAAATTTATCAACATCAGGAAAAAGATCCTTGATATTGACTTGTTTCCCAAACATCTCATCAAGAAACCCATTCATTTCCTCTAATGTATACATAGAGGAATCTTTAATGGTTATATCCTGAGAATCACCTTCAGGTCCACAAGCAGAAGAACCTCCTTGTGAATCACATTCATAATCGAATATAGAACCATTTTCGATACAACATCATCCATTTTACTACCATCATTGCTTAGACACAGCTCTCGCTTTCTTGAACCCAAACAAACAGGCTCCTCACATCTTGAACTGGGCCCTGCAACTACCAAAACATTATCTTGCTGCTCATCTGCATTTATATTTTGTACAGTTACAATATTTTCATTTAGCTGACGTTCATTTACATTAGTTTCTATATCATTGACAACATGCTCATTTGCTTCCATAGCGGACGGCACCGCAACAGAATCGCTTACCTCTGAAGAACCTGCTTGCTCCTCTCGAGTAATGTGCTCCACCACCACTTCTCCTGAGACAGTAGGCCTATTCCCTGGTTCACGCTCTCGATTATGCGGGCATGCGAACTTTTTATGGCCTAAATCGCCGCATTCGAAGCACCTTAAACTACCAGTTGTTGCATACACCATATAGGTTCTCCCTTCATGTCGTACTCGAAATGAAACATCTAGCGTATTTTCTGCGGATTCTAGAAACATAAACACCTGTCTTCTAAAAGACTTAACGTGCCTCAAGGACGGATGTTTACAGCCTAGCATAATTGTTTTGAAACCACTAGCAAATTTACCAAACCGAACTAATTCCCGCTCCAACGCGTCATCAGGAATGAAGGGTGGAACATTCGATACCGTAATTTTCGCTGTTGGAGCATGTAACGGGGTAACTTGAACAAAGTTGTCATTTATAACAAGACCGTTCTCAATTAGTTGGTTATTGACAACATGCTCATTTGCTTCCATAGCGGACGGCACCGCAACAGAATCGCTTACCTCTGAAGAACCTGCTTGCTCCTCTCGAGTAATGTGCTCCACCACCACTTCTCCTGAGACAGTAGGCCTATTCCCTGGTTCACGCTCTCGATTATGCGGGCATGCGAACTTTTTATGGCCTAAATCGCCGCATTCGAAGCACCTTAAACTACCAGTTGTTGCATACACCATATAGGTTCTCCCTTCATGTCGTACTCGAAATGAAACATCTAGCGTATTTTCTGCGGATTCTAGAAACATAAACACCTGTCTTCTAAAAGACTTAACGTGCCTCAAGGACGGATGTTTACAGCCTAGCATAATTGTTTTGAAACCACTAGCAAATTTACCAAACCGAACTAATTCCCGCTCCAACGCGTCATCAGGAATGAAGGGTGGAACCTTAAACCTTAAACCATGCAACAACAAAAAAAAAGAAAAGGGAAAAAAAGGAGAAAAAAAAAGTAATTAAGACTAGGTGAAATCACACACACACAGCTCAATTCTCACCCACTCTCACCCCACTTCCCAGAAGTTACGAAGCTACGAGAATACTTTTTTGTGCAAAGAAAACAAAAATAACGAAAAGAATATAATTTTCTTTGCACAAAAAAGTATTATTTTTGGTACTTTTCTGGACCTTGAACGTGGTAGTTACCTTGCTGTCTATGGGAGGGGCAGAGAGCCCTCAGATTTCATCAAAAATATCTTAAATTGTGTTCAGAAGATGAACGAAGGTCTTACGGGTTTGGAACAACACGAGGGTGAGCAATTAATGACTGAATTTTCATTTTTGGGTGAACTAACCCTTTAACTCTATACAGAGATGTATAGAAGTGGTTTTATTTTATTTTAACATGAAAGTAAATAGCTTAACGCTGTACAAAGGTGTATAAGGGCTGAAGTATTTGTATGTTTTAACTAAAATCATAAAAGATATATAGAGAAAATAAAAAATAGCATTTATTTGAGTGTATTTTGTTATTATCAAATTGTGCATGTTTGCAAAGATGTTTGCACATGACAGGCTAAAAAAGACGCTGTCATAAAGTAAAAAACAATACAATATTTACTGGATTTTTGTGGATTAAAATGTGCCCATACTAAAAGAGGTGCTGGATATCACAGTCATTGTTTACACACATCAATGAGGGACACAGAGGAGCGTCTGTAGGATGAGGCGTGTGAACTGAAGCGTTTGTTCTTCACTTCAGGCGGCCCAGTTTTCATAGAGAAACGCTCTGCACCCATATTTAATATGTTAGCCGTTTCTGCAGAATGACTGTGGGCTTGTGGCTTCTGGTCACTGTGTTTTCACCATGTTTCACCATACGTGAAACAGAAAGTGGCTGCGTGGCGCAGCTCATTCTGGGTCATTTTCTCTCTTGTGCTTGCACACTAGTTTTGCACAATCGGCCACCCACTCACTTTCTGGGCTCCGACGTCATAAGATTAGCTTGATAAAAATATATCCCATCACTAACATCCTCAACATGGCAAGAAATGTATTTCTATGCCAGTGTTATTTTAGTATCATTGAGATACTATTTATTTTTGCATTTTCTGTTTTAAGAAATTGTAATTTAGTAGTAGTTAATATTTATTTATATTAAAATCGAAATATTATTATGTACATTATATAAATATAAATATTTTATATATATTAATTTATATTTACAATGATTATATGCATGTTTATTTTTGTGAGATTAGAATATTAATTTTAGTCAATTTTAGAGATACCTTTCAGTATTTAATATACAAGTATAGTTCAGTGTTATTTTAGTATCACTGAGATACTATTAAAGTTTAAAAAAATTATTAGTTTTTATTTTTGTTTTGTCTGTGTTAAGAAATGTATTTTATGTTATGTAATTGTAATTTAGTAGTAGTTAATATTTATTTATTATGATAATATTAAAATCTCAATATTATTATATGCATTATATAAATATTGATATTTTATCTATATTAATATATCTTTACAATACATTTTTATTGGTATATTAATTGTTTTTATGAGATTAGAATATTCAATTTAGTCAATTTTAGACATGCCTTTCAGTATTTAATATAAAAGTATAGTTCAGTGTTATTTTAGTATCATTGAGGTACTATTGTTATTATTATTATTGTTGTATTTTCTGTTTTAAGAAATTTAGTTTTAGTTATGTAATTGTAATTTAGTAGTAGTTAATATTTATTTATATTGATGATATTAAAATATAAATGTTATTATACACATTATATAAGCATTAATATTTTAATAATATTTTTAATTTTATATACATTTTAGTAATTTTATTGTGTTTTTCTCATTTATTTTTATTTATTCATTTAAATTTGTATTAATTAATATTTCAGTTTTAGTTTGTTATTTCAAGTACATCAAGGTCAACGAAATGAAAATGTGACGTTTCTTTTTTAATATGTTATTTTATTTCAGTTAATGTTTATTTTATTTAAAATACCAAAAAAGCTTGCACCCAAACTGTTACAATTTAGCTTTACATGATGGCCTACTGATAGCAATAATGATGGTAATAAACACTGCTAATAAATAATGTGAGGTTGTGAATGTTCAAACATGTAAGAGTCTATGTAACTAATTCAAAAGAGCAAGAAAATCCTTTTTTTTCCATGATATCTGCTCCTTAATATTCCCAGCGCAGGCTGAATGTGTGTGTGTTCTATGAGATGAGAGGGATTGAGTCTAACGCTGTGGTGTGATCAGAGCGAGTCCTGGCATAACACTCTGAATAACAGCACGTCTCAGGCCCTCATTAGCGTTTTCTCTCTGCTGTGTGCTAATTGAGCGAGCGGCGTGTGAAGTGTGTGACCGCGTGTGTTTTGTGTGTGTTTCGTCCAGACCACAGAGCATCCCAATCCCGGGAAAAAGTACAGCGCGCGGGGATTTCCTCGACACTGCTACTTACCGGACAACGAGAAAAGCCGGAAGGTGAGAATCAAGATCTGACGTGAATCACTATATCATGTATTTTTTTTTATTTAAAATGTATTTTTATAAAAAATAAAATTAAATAATTATTTATTATTTTTATATTATATTATTCATTATTTTTCCATGTTAAGGTGTCCATCCAGTGTTCTTTAAAGAGTACATGAAAATATAAAACTTAAATTAATTAATGAATTAATTATTTTAATTCCAACATCATAGTGAGCTGCTAATCTTAAAGGGATAGTTCACCCAAAAATGTGATGTTTATCTGCTCACCCCCTGCAGGGCATCCAAGATGTAGGTGACTTTGTTTCTTCAGTAGAACACAAATTATGATTTTTAACTCCGTATACATCACTCATTGTTTACACAGTGCACAGTCATTGTAGGTACGACGGCTAATCAAAATGGTACTTACATGCACTTATCCGGATTGTTCAAACCGACTTAAAACTAAAAGATTACGTTCTCTCGCGCGAACTCATTCGAGAGTGGTGACTTTCCACGTATTCCCAACTTCTGAACCCGCTCACCTGAAGTTATGGTTGATCGCTCTTCAGCTGGATATCAACACACCCGTTAACGTAAACTATGCCAGAGCGCGTACACACCTCACGCACCGGATGCCGTGCGCGCGCTCAAAGACAGCTGGACATAGTGCTGTATTAGAGGTAAAAAATTATATAAATACTGTTTGGTTTCTCGCACAAACCGATCGTTTCGTGTCTTAGGACATCAATGTGTCGTCACGAGCCGCAGGGTTTAATTTGGATTTGTCTGTGCATGTTTTTTTTACTCTCATAGATTTTGTTACCATTGCCATGCATTATACGACTGATAGACTGCAACGGCTGGACTTAAAAATCATAATTTGTGTTCTACTGAAGAAACAAAGCCACCTACATCTCGGATGCCCTGCAGGGGGTGAGCAGATAAACATCACATTTTCATTCTTGGGTGAACTATCCCTTTAACAGCATCGTATGTGTACTTTCAACACAAAAATGTAAATGTTGGATGGGTTAAGTTAAATATAGCCTATACCAGTGTTATTATAGTAAACTAAAACTATATACAAAAAGTTTTTGTTATTCAAAATAAAATAAAAAAATCTGAAAAAATTATTTTATTTCAGTTATTATGTCACCATTTCTAATTTTCATTCAGTTTAACGTGATGCCCTAAAATAACTAAAACTAAAACATATAGACTTTGAATATAAAACTAAATAATATAGACTTTTATAAAAAAACAATAACTTACAAAAATGACAAAACACAAAAAATTACTAAAACTTTAACAAAAAAATCCGAATAGGAAATATAATATAAAAATATAAAATAAAATAAAAATTTAAATAGTATATAATACAATATAAAATATAACAAAACATATAAAAAATAAAAATACTATAACAGTATGATACTAAAATTACACTATATTTAGATTTCATTCAATACTGAAATTGCTAAAAAATTGGCTCAAATTTCTAATTACTAATCTTGTATGCAAATAAAATATATATAAATAAACATTTATATAATTGTGTATGCATATGTATAAATGAAAAATGTAGAAATAAATAAAAAATATATATAGAATTTATAATTAAATGTATATATTAATATTATCTATTTATCGCTCTCTCTTAAAATTAATCATACTGTATATTATATAATATATGATTATTCATCACAATCATAATCATGTATTATATCATATTAATCAATATTTGTGTGTGCTGTGAATGCAGGTTCACATTGTTTTTATTGCTCGTTTCAGGTGTTGAAGTTGCTAATCATGGCGTGGGATCGTCGTTTGATCTTCACCATCGGGACGTCCAGCACCACGGGAGAGACGGACACAGTGGTGTGGAACGAGATTCACCACAAGACCGAGTTCGGCTCCAACCTCACGGGCCACGGCTACCCCGACCCCAACTATCTGGACAACGTGATGAGAGAACTGGCCGCCCAGGGCATCGGAGAGGACAACCTGAAGGACTGAGGCTCGGTCCGCTGCCAGACACACAAACACACACACACACCTCATTCAGAGGAGTTCCCGGAGAGACCTTTGACCTCTCTGGGAACGACGGTCCTCGCTGACCCCGAGTCAGTGCGGGACTGTGTGAGAGACGAGTAGATGTGGATAATGGAGTGATGAAATCAGTCGAAATTACTCTAATATATTCCTCATTCACTGACACAGCTTGCTTTCTCTCTCTCTATCTCTCGCGTGCTCTTTTTGAAGGCTACCCAGAATGCATCTGGGCTCCGACCAGTGCATGTGGTAGTTGTATATACACACACATTAGTGGTTGACCGATATGGGGTTTTCAATGGCGATGCCTCTTACAGATGGCAGATATAATATGGTATATCTAGGGCTGTCAAGTGATTCAAATTTTTGTGCAGATTAATCATCAGTTTTGGCTGAGAAATGTACCCCCTAAAGATCATTTAAAGCCCTTATTGTGTTAAATGAGAAAAAGCATTGCATAAACATTACAAAAAAAGTAGCTTTAGGAAGAAATATTTTGATTCAGCATTGCATAAATATTGATTTTTTTTTATTTAAATTGAATATTGAAATATTAAATGGTTTTTACAAAATGAAATGATACACTAAATTTGAGACTAAAACCTCTAGTAGGTGGTGTCTTAATGTGTGAGTCGTTGAATTATTCATCCAACCGATTTATTCAAACGGCAGATTCATTCAGCGACTCGTCTTAATGAATGAGTCACTGAATCATTGACTCACTTGATTCGTTCAAACGGCTGATTAATTCAGTTACAAAGCTAGTGACGGTCTTAATGAATGAGTCACTGAATCACTGACTCACTTGATTCGTTCAAATGGCTGATTCATTCAGTTACAAAGCAAGTGACTGTCTTTATGAATGAGTCACTGAATCATTGACTCACTTGATTCGTTCAAATGGCTGATTCATTCAGTAACAAACAAGTGACTGTCTTTATGAACGAGTTAATGAATCATTGACTAACTTTATTCGTTCAAAAACGTGGATTCATTCAGTAACAAAACACCGCTATGTTGCTCGCCGTGCTTAATGCAGAAGAGTCTTTATAAATTTAAATAAACCTATTTTACACAATATTGTAAACTTTGTTAATCTGCCAATTAGTAGCTGATGCTGATAACCTCAAAATCACCAAATATCAGATGATTCATCCCATTTCTTGATATATATATCGGTCTACCACTGCGCCCAATACAACTTGGAGAAGTTTTCAAATCTGCTTCATTTTCAGACAGTTTTCCTGATGTTTTCTGCCTTGTTTTTCTGGCCTCTGTATGTATAACCGATTAAAAGAGGAAGCCTGTAGTTGTTGGCGTTTGTAGGGAAATCAGTGTAGATGGGTCCGTAAGCAGATTTTCAGGGCTGTTTTTGATGTTTGTGCAACCGCTGCATAAAATATCTGCACTTCAAAACGTTCAGCTCTCCGGCTCGTGTGCTACTTTTGAACTTCAGAGCAATTAGCGGAGCTCAGAGCAAACGCTGAGATTTGAGGATCCTTCTGTGTGCGTTTTAACTTTTAGAACGAATAAGATGAATAGGGTGTCTTCTTGAAATATGCAATGATTCATATCCTGTCTTGCTTTGTTTCTCTTGAATGTCATTAATCTGAGAGAGTGGCTTTCTGGCTGCAGACGGGTTTATCGGTGTTGTGTTTGGAATGGAATACTAACATATTACTTTTCTAGAATACTGCACAGTATACAGTGTGTACTGTTTTTAAAATGCAGGCGTTATTCCATGATAAATGTTTTAAATAGTTGTCCTTTTGAATTGCATGCAAGCGGCGTCCAGTTATGATGTTGAATAAATACGAGGGTTGCCGATTTTTAATTACATGTTATGCACTAATGTGTGAAATTATCAAATAATGAGTCAAAATAGTACAAATTGTGGCTGATATTCATTTGTCACACTGGAAATAAAGTTGAGGATATGGCAGTGATTCTCAACCAGAGCCTCAAAATTACTATAAAAAAGATTTAATATATAATAAAAAAAATAAGACAAAACAAGCATTTAAATGAGCTAAAGCAAATTAAAAAAATAAAGATATATCTCATTTTGACTAACTAAAGCTAAAACCATATTTTTTTTTTTACTTGGAATAAAATAAACATTTTATTTCAGCTAGTTCCCAAAGCGTAATTTCTCATTTTCATTTAGCTTAATTTGAAGTACTAAAATAACTAAAACGACAACTGAAATAAAAATTAATAAAGCTATACAGACTATCGGTCAAAAAACACAAAACTCACAAACTTTAAAACTAAAATGAAAAATACAAAAATATTTTTTTTTGATTAACATTTTTTTTTTGATAATAAAATTTTTGATATAACATAAAAAAAACAAAACAAGCATTATATCAGTTAAACTAAATTAACAGTGAGTGTTTCCACAGTCTTTGAAAAGCTGGACGTCTTAAACCTGTTTATGCACTTTTATAATGAATATACATTTTACTAGCAATGCCAAGCTCTAGAATATTTTATCGGGTAGAAATTGTGAGTAAAAATTATTTAAAAAACAAACAAACAAATCTTATCCTTAATTCTAAGTCAGTAAATCGGGAAAGACTGGAAAATTAATTGGTTAAATTGGCTGGAAGCTTGAAGATCATTCAGCTCCTAAAACTTTAATTATTTAAAATTTTAATTATGATCCTTTAGTTTTTGTTTTTTTTTACTTACAGAAATGAGGAGTTTAAATCAGATTAAAATGCATCTTGAAAATCAAAACTAGGGCATTACGGTCTTTAAATATTGTTGTGGTCAATGAGGGGCCTTAAGAGTCAAAAAGGTTGAGAAACACTGGCATATTGCATATACAGTATTTCATACAGTGTGCTCCAGTTGCACATTTAGGCAAATGCAGAAGGCAATACACAGAAAATTCACATAATGTGCATGTAAACATACTAGATACTGTAGAAATATTAGTATGTTAAGATTCTATTCTGAACACAGTGTTTGATGAGGGAGAGTTTCTGAGGCCGTAGCAGATAAATCACGACTCAAACTCCCCTCAAGGTTAAAAGAAACACACACTCATGCTTTCTTTGCTGATCTCGTTCAGAGTCAGAGACGTTTCCCAGAGGCGAGTGATTCCGCCTCGCGTCCCTCGGGGTCTGTGGACTGTGATTTATTTCTCATACATGTTCGCATGTCATTTGGATGCCAAAGATCGTGACGTCATCGTACAGTCTCTGAAGGGCCGTTCACACTGACAGCGTTTTACTGCAACAAACCAAGCTTTTCGTTTTCATAGCCATTGTTTTTCTCCGTTTATGAATCATTCTGAATCATTTTCTGCATGTAGGATATAAATCACAAATGTTTTTGAAATAAGTCTCTTCTGCTCACCAAGGCTGCAATTATTTGCTCAAAAATTTCAATAAAAACAGTAAAATTGTGAAATATTATAATTAAATTAAAGAACAGTTTTTTATGTGAATATATACTAAAATGTAATTTATTCCTTTGTTCAAAGCTGTATTTTCAGCATCATTACTCCAATCTTCAGTGTCACATGATCTTCAGAATTCAAGATTTTAATTGATTAAAAATACAGTAAAAACTGCAATATTGTGAAAAATTATTACAATTTAAAATAGCTGTTTCTTTGTGAATATATTGTAAAATGTAATTTATTTCTGTGATCAAAGCATGAAGAAATCATTCTAATATACTGATTTGCTGCTCAAGAAACATTTCTGGTTATTATCAATGTTGAAAACAGTTATATTTTTGCAGAGGCCATCATTTTTCAGGCTTCACTGATGAATAGAATTTATACATTTATTTGAAACGGAAATCTTTTGTAACATTATAAATGTCTATACTGTCACTTTTGATCAATTTTGTGTGTACCTACTGAATAAAAATATTAATTTCTTCCAAAAAACAAAAAAACACTTGAACAGTTTCATAACATTTTTCCGGTGTCAGTGTGAACGGCTCTTTCAAGTCTCACAGATGATGCTTTTTAACGCTGTGGATGATTGAACAGCCCACAGATCTGCAGTCTTCCTCATCCAGAAACACAGAAACTCTCTGATTGTGTCTTGAAATGTCTGTAAGCATCTTTAGTTATCCTCGTGTCTTGTAATGCTTTGAAGAACTGTATCGAGTACAGTATATAGAAGTCAGCATATATATATATATATATATATACACACATACATTTAAGAGTGTGATATATCTTTGAAGTGTTTAAATAATTTTTATACTTACACATGACGTACATACAGACACACACACATACACGTGCATATATTTGATACATGCTTTTCTTGTCAAATCTGACAGTTTGTCAGTATAACGTCAGGGACTGTTACCGTGTTCTGAGCGTCTTATATTAGTCGTGCCGTTCAAGCAATGATCGCCGTTGCTGTCGATGATGTCGGTGGGAAGGCTTAACTTGCCCACCCAAATGGGTTGTGCACCTTTATATATCTGCAGGGAATATTTCAATCATCATTCATATAAGCACTGCTCCATATGCACGGTCTGATATCACTGAAGATCACATCTCGTCTCATTTCAGACGCAGAGTTGCTTACAAATGCTTCTGCGTTGTTTGAGCCAGTACAAACCTACATTTTGTGTTCAGTTTTAGTGTAACTTTGAGATTGAAATAATTTTTTTATTTTTTTTTTTATCTTTTCGGTTTTCTTTAAAAGTTCAATTAAAGTTTTAGTCATTTTGTGATTGCCATTTTTGTGTGTTTTTATCATTATTTAAAGTTTTAATTAATTGGACAAATTAATTTTTTTTAACCATTTTTATCAAATTTAACACCGCCATTTAAAGCTTTTAGCAGTTTACTTCAATCATTTTTTAGTTTTATTAGATTTTTTTTTTTTATAGAAAATATTTTTAATAGTTTTAGTTAAAGAAAATAACCCTAAAAATGTGTTTGGTTTATAAACCATCAATGCAGTTCTGAAGCAATTTGTATTAAAAATCTTGACCATAATTGGCCAACAACCCATTTATTATGGTCAGGATTGATTTTTGATACAAATAGCTTCAGAACTGCATTGATGGTTTATAAACCAAACACATTTTTTATATAACATTTATATTATATACATTTTATACATGAATACATTTGTAACCATTTTGACCAAATTTAACAGCATTTATAATCACATCTGAGCTTTTTTACAGTTCACTTCAGTCATTTTGTAGCGTGAGAAATGAGTGATCCATGCAGTCTCTCAGTTATAAAGCTCAAAAGAATGACATGCATAGTACAGTAATTATACAAGAATTATACAAGAACTTGTGTTGTTTAAAATAGTTTTGAAGTGTTTTACACTGGTGTCACAATTTGACGTGTCAACAACCCAAATACTACCAGACTAAAGAAACTTGTGTGAAGGTAAATTGAATGTCATGTTTGAGATGTGACTTTGAACTGGGTTTGTACAGGCACTGTAGCTTTAATTCATCTTTCTCATAGTCTATGTGTAATTTCTGCTAGATATGTTAACGAGAAAAGGATCAAATGGATCTGAGATTTGAAAAAATATCATGCGAGAGATTTTAGGAGAGTGAATTTTACGAGAGACTTGGACCGATTATGCAATTCTGTAAGAGACGCGTGTTTAATATTGTTTTCATCCGAGCAGATGTTGTGTTTTTACCCAGCATGCTTTGTGCGCTCTTTTCAAAGGTGACTAATTAGACCCCCCTCATTAGACCTAATTAGATCATTTATCACCTGTCCATATGGTTCATCCCAAAATAACTCTGTTATATATACGCTGTTTGACAATATGCACAGTATTTCCGCCGATGGGCCGTTTTATAGTGAGGCGGAGTGCCATCCTCTCAGCTGCATGTTGTTTATGAGCCTTTAGGACATTAGAGGGGCTTTCAGGTGAAGGATTGATTTGAAATAGATGTATGGCAAGCCGTTTTAACATTTAATCCTTAAAACGTACTAGTATCTATTATCATGCTACTAGTACTTTTTTTTTTTTTTTTTTTTTAGATATTAGCATCTATTCCATTAGGTACTAGTACTTATTCATTATGCATTAGAGCTTATTCTTTAGATACTACTATCTTTTTAAAAGATATTGGTATTTATTCATTAGTATAATGAGTATTGCCAATATGGCAAGCCATTTTAACGTTTAATCTATAAATCATTCTAGCATCTATTTTAGTATATAGTTTCTATTACATTAGATACTGGTACTTATTTCTGTAGTGACTAGTAACTGTTCTATTAGTAACACATTTCAAATGATTGCCATTGACTTTTATGGGGATCTGTCATTCATCAACTATTCTGACTAGAATGTATTCCAATAGTGACAGTACATATTTGTATATACTAGTAGTAATTTATTAGGTATTAGTACTTATTTATTAGACACTAGTAACTTTTGTAATTGTTACTAGTAACAATTCTTATAATATTAGTCACAACTGCTGTTTTACTCGTCTTATGTCATAACTAGTCAGAATGGTCACTGTAGGGTTTAATTAAAAGTCCTACTAGCAAAATAAAAAAGTGCTACTTTAATAAATGTATGTTAGTATCTGTTGAAAAAGTACTAGTAACTATTCAATGAGTACTAGTATGTAATGAATAAATACTAGTATATATTTAACAGGTACGAGTAATGAATAAGTACAAGTATCTATGGAATAAATACTAGTATGTAATAAATACTACTATCTAATAGGTACAAGTATCTAATGAATAAGTGCTAGTATCTAATAAGTAAATACTAGTGTCTATTTAATAGTTACTAGTATCTAGTGAAAAAGTACTCGTATCTAATAAATACTAGTGTCTATTTAATAAGTACTAGTGTCTGTTTAATAAGTTCTAGTATCTAATAAGTAGGCTACTAGTATCTAATGATAAGTATTAGTATGTAATGAATGAGTACTAGTGTCTGCTAAATAACTACTAGTATCTAATGTATAAGAATTAGTATCTATTCAATAATAACTAGTATCTATTTCATAAGTACTGGTATCATAAATAAATACTAATGTATATTTAATAAATACTAGTGTCTGTTTAATAAGAACTAGTATCTATTTCATAGGTACTGGTACTAAATAAGTATTAGTATATATTCAATAAGAACTAGTATCTATTTCATAGGTACTGGTATCATAAATAA
>NW_015506392.1:27032-37035 GCF_001515645.1 Sinocyclocheilus grahami
ACAGGCACTGTAGCTTTAATTCATCTTTCTCATAGTCTATGTGTAGTTTCTGCTAGATATGTTAACGAGAAAAGGATCAAATGGATCTGAGATTTGAAAAAATATCCTGCGAGAGATTTTAGGAGAGTGAATTTTACGAGAGACTTGGACCGATTATGCAATTCTGTAAGAGACGCGTGTTTAATATTGTTTTCATCCGAGCAGATGTTGTTTTTACCCAGCATGCTTTGTGCGCTCTTTTCAAAGGTGACTAATTAGACCCCTCTCATTAGACCTAATTAGATCATTTATCACCTGTCCATATGGTTCATCCCAAAATAACTCTGTTATATATACGCTGTTTGACAATATGCACAGTATTTCCGCAGTTGGGCCGTTTTATAGTGAGGCGGAGTGCCATCCTCTCAGCTGCATGTTGTTTATGAGCCTTTAGGACATTAGAGGGGCTTTCAGGTGAAGGATTGATTTGAAATAGATGTATGGCAAGCCGTTTTAACATTTAACCCTTAAAACGTACTAGTATCTATTATCATGCTACTAGTACTTTTTTTTTTTTTTTAGATATTAGCATCTATTCCATTAGGTACTAGTACTTATTCATTATGCATTAGAGCTTATTCTTTAGATACTACTATCTTTTTAAAAGATACTGGTATTTATTCATTAGTATAATGAGTATTGCCAATATGGCAAGCCGTTTTAACGTTTAATCTATAAAACATTCTAGTTCTATTTTAGTATATAGTTTCTATTCCATTAGATACTGGTACTTATTAAGTTAGTAGTACCTATTAAATATATACTAGTACTTATTTCTGTAGTGCCTAGTAACTGTTCTATTAGTAACACATTTCAAATGATTGCCATTGACTTTTATGGGGATCTGTCATTCATCAACTGTTCAGTTCTGACTAGAATGTATTCCAATAGTGACAGTACATATTTGTATATACTAGTAGTAATTTATTAGGTATTAGTACTTATTTATTAGACACTAGTATCTTTTGTAATTGTTACTAGTAACAATTCTTATAATATTAGTCACAACTGATGTTTTACTCGTCTTATGTCATAACTAGTCAGAATGGTCACTGTATGGTTTAATTAAAAGTCCTACTAGCAAAATAAAAAAGTGCTACTTTAATAAATGTATGTTAGTATCTGTTGAAAAAGTACTAGTAACTATTCAATGAGTACTAGTATGTAATGAATAAATACTAGTATATATTTAACAGGTACAAGTAATGAATAAGTACAAGTATCTATGGAATAAATACTAGTATGTAATAAATACTACTATCTAATAGGTACAAGTATCTAATGAATAAGTGCTAGTATCTAATAAGTAAATACTAGTGTCTATTTAATAGTTACTAGTATCTAGTGAAAAAGTACTCGTATCTAATAAATACTAGTGTCTATTTAATAAGTACTAGTGTCTGTTTAATAAGTTCTAGTATCTAATAAGTAGGCTACTAGTATCTAATGATAAGTATTAGTATGTAATGAATGAGTACTAGTGTCTGCTAAATAACTACTAGTATCTAATGTATAAGAATTAGTATCTATTCAATAATAACTAGTATCTATTTCATAAGTACTGGTATCATAAATAAATACTAATGTATATTTAATAAATACTAGTGTCTGTTTAATAAGAACTAGTATCTATTTCATAGGTACTGGTATCATAAATAAATACTAGTGTCTATTTAATAAATACTAGTGTCTGTTTAATAAGAACTAGTATCTAATAAGTAGGCTACTAATATCTAATGATAAGTATTAGTATGTAATGAATGAGTACTAGTGTCTGCTAAATAACTACTAGTATCTAACGTATAAGTATTAGTATATATTCAATAAGAACTAGTATCTATTTCATAGGTACTGGTATCAAAAATAAATACTGGTGTCTATTAAATAAGTACTAGTATATATTTATTCACTACTAGTGTCTAATGAATAAGTATTAGTATCTAGTGAATAAGTACTTGTATCTAATGAATAAGCACTAGTATTTTTTTTTAAAAGGTACTAATACCTAAAGAATAAGCACTAGTATAATGAATAGGTATTATTACCTAGTGGAATAGATGATAGTAACTAAAAATACTTTACTAGTAGCATGAAAATAGATACTAGTACGTTTTAAGGATTAAATGTTAAAATGCCTTGCCATAATAGATGCATAACTTTGGTGTGTATTTATCGCGGCTTTTGGCTTCGGTTGCGAAACGCAGTGGAAAGTGAGAGTCTCACATGGAGACGGCGGATCAGTCAGGTGATTTCAGACCATATGGCACCTAAAAAGAGCTGCTGACGAACTGATCCGAGCCAAATCCGTCATCCCAGATTCATTAGCGTTTTATAATGAAATGCATTTGATGGAACTGAAATAGCAGGATCGAGAAGAGCTGTTTCCCAGAAGGAAATACGCTTTCTGAGGAGAATAATTTTGTAGCTGGCACACATTTAAGTGTGTCACAACCTCAAATCTGCTCTTCTCTGAGAGCTTTCTGAATATAAATATGTAGAGGATATTGGTAAATGGTGAAGTGGTTGATGTTAATTTGTGTTTCTGGGGGCAGATTTTTAATGGGGTGTGTTTTTTTCCCCATTTGGCCTCTCATATGAACCATTGAAGTCAAATAAAAGCGCATGGATTTGTTCCCCATATCATAGACTCTTACAGGCAATAGAATTAACATGTACATTAAGAGAATTGATTTTACATTTCAGACAAATTGTTGTTTGATGAAACAATACAAGGGCTTTTATGATACGTGTCTTAATGAATCAGTTATGATCTTGTTGCATGTCTGTGTTTCCTGTGAAATAAACCCTCTCCTTTAGCAAAGGGAGATTGATTTAACTTTTGTCTTTCTGTTCGTATTTCTTCTCCTCTTTTGTCTGAGATGTATTGCTATTGGCGGCATTATAGGTGTGCTCTGATTGGCCAGCTATCCAGTGCGTTCTGATTGGCCGAATACCTCAAGCGTGTGACGGAAATGTTACGCCCCTCACCATACTGTGCTGCCCTGTCCCGGCCGGAGCGACGAGACAAAAACATTAAAACCCATTATAAACGAGGCATTTGTTGCATCCAGTGGGGACATAATTACTGATTATTATGACTTATACTGTCTTTTTACGTGTTGCATTGCATCGCTCCGCGTAACCATAAAACCATGTCTGCATTTGTGATCGGAGAAATGACAAACAACAAGTGCTACTCTACACTGCCCAAAAACTCGCTTTAAATATATAAAATATAAAAACTCTTTACATATGAAAAACATATTTACAGTCTGTGAGTCAGAACAGTCTGCATTGTAGTCTACTCTCCCAGGATCAGTAAACAGTCCTCTATAAAATGCGCTGCACACATCTGAATATTTGGGTTGAAGTGTTCTGGAACAGTGTTGTAAATACAACTTAACCCCTGATTTCTAGTCGTGTCCTCTTTTGGAAGACCAAACAAAGTAGTTTCGCTTTCACAACGAAGCACACAGCGTCTTCACGACATGGCGGCGGCGGCAGCAACAATACTACAGTGAGAATAAAAGTTACGCCTTCTTTCTTTGCGTGAACATTTGGGCGGCATTATGCTAATCTTCCCACATAGTGATGTAGACATGTGGGGACGTGTTAGAACGAGACGTTTTAGGTAGGTGTGGTTGACTCTTAACTTTTATAAAGAATATCTCTTTGGATTTGAGACTTTAGTCTTTGCAACTTTACAGATCTTCTTTATGCACCAAGAGCTTGAAACACTCCAAAGAGAAAGGAACAATTGAAATAGCATCATATGACCCCTTTAAGAAAGATCTATAAATAAAAATCTGAAGTGTCAAATATTGTGAAAAAATATGTATTTGTGTATTCATGTTGGTTGGTTTCATCAGTTGTTTGTTTTCTATTTGTGGTCACTCACGGGTTGATATCGCAGCTGTATTTTCCACATGAAAACTGTTTGTGATTGTGTCGTGCAGCATTTTCACGTACGTGGAGAAAACACTTGTCACTGGAAGCTTGTCGAGTCATGTCTTGAAATCCACAACCTGATTCCTGCTCTTTCGTTTTTCATTCTCACGCCCAGTGGCACAATATTAGCAGGTAATAATAATATTTCCTCTCAAATCAAAATCGATTTTGTCATCCTGCTCTGGAGAAATTTAATGAACAGCACAGATTTAGCTTTATGCAATCATAAATGTAATGCCGTATTAATTATTTGAGGCCAGACTGGATTGATTGTGTGTTTGAGAGAAAGAAACGTCTCGGTTACGTATGTAACCCTCGTTCCCTGAAGGAGGGAACGGAGACGTCACGTCGGAGGACCGACGAAATTGGGATCTCGCTTAGAGGGACCAATCTACTTCGAGTGTAAACTAAACGAGCCAATGCACATTGGCATGCGATTATTGCATCCAGCTGCTGCTGATCACAGTGTGAGTATAAGTAGGCAGCAGGTGCAGCGCATATTCAGGTTTTCGCTGAGGAGCCGAGCCGGTGACCCGGCCGCTCAGCGGTGGTACAGGAGCTGTGGCGACGGGACGTGACGTCTCCGTTCCCTCCTTCAGGGAACGAGGGTTACATACGTAACCGAGACGTTCCCTTTCAGTCGGTCACTCTCGACGTCACGTCGGAGGACCGACGAAATTGGGATCCTACCAAAGGGCCACAGCTACTGCCCCTTCCAGTGTCCTGTGGAAGCCACCTGCGCCCCTATTTTTTGGCGTAGGCCAGGGCTTCTTCACAAGAGGACCAGCTACTGCTGCAATGGCACTACCCAATGAGTAAGACTGGATAACACTAGGAAAACGTACCCGTCCTACTTGGAACAGGGGCGTTACGGAAGCTCGAACCTTCCCAAAGGAGGTTTCGGAAGCAATACACATATGAACATCCCTTAGGTGCATATGGAAGAATGGAGGTGATTGAACCCTCTTGGAATGGCAGAAGTCTGCCGGGGAAACACGGGCTCAAGGCTATACCGTGGACTTTACACATATGAGATCCACTTAGGTCTTACATATGGAACCCAGCCTTCTACCGGTTTAGGGGAAAAAGCTCTTTTAGCGTGCTGAGGCGCACAGGGGAGATGATCATTTGCAACACAATCAGGGGGTAGTGCAGCCTGATGTGTGCAACCCACTCGACACGGGAAACCACCACCGCTGAAGCGCCGTCCGACAACACGAAGAGCTCTCCAAGAGCTTGCTGAACTCGTTCAGTCTTCTCTCCGTAGAGTAGTCAGGAGCGGAACGATGTGATCGCTCGGCTCCGAAGCGAAAAGCTGCATATGCGCTGCACCTGCTGCCTACTTATACTCACGCTGTGATCAGCAGCAGCTGGATGCAATAATCGCATGCCAATGTGCATTGGCTCGTTTAGTTTACACTCGAAGTAGATTGGTCCCTCTAAGCGAGATCCCAATTTCGTCGGTCCTCCGACGTGACGTCGAGAGTGACCGACTGAAAGGGAACAGAGAGTTTCAAGCAGTTTGGTGTAAATGGGTTTTTATAGTCAACAGGCACAGCAGATGCTCTCTGTCCAAATAAAATGAGCATTAAACCAACAAAAGCAAATTTCTGCACAAGAAAGCAAGTGTTTTAAATACATATTTGGCCAAAAACAAAACAAACCAACTCTATCCGGCTGTTTTCCAGCGCACACATGCTCACACCCAAAAAACACGGTTTGGCACAATGCAAAGCCTCTTCTGTCTCCACAAATAAATAAAACCACCAGAACCAATTACCCATCAGAGAAGTGATAAAGAAACATCTAAAGCAAACACAAACACACGAGCACCGGTCAGTCTGATTGGCTGTGAGACACGGCTGCCCTGTGGATTCAGTGTAACCTGCTTCTGTCCACAGCAATGGCAAATCTAGAACGTGGCTGGCTGAGGTTTATAAAATAGCTGTTTAAAGCGATTTGCAATCCTCTGTAAGTAATGGGATTCATTTGTGTGCAAATATAAAAAATATTAGAGTTACTACATTAATCAAGTTCATTTGGTCAAGAACTAGTTCGCCTGCATGAAAGCAAATTGCACAAAATAGATTCTAGTGTCCAGTGACCATAAAAGTCTTCATAATGTGTGTCAGTGTTATTTGAGCATGATTGAGATACTGTTATAGTTTTTTGTATTTTCCATTTTCATTTCAGTTAAGGTTTTAGTAATTTTGTTGTGTGTCTTACTTTAAAAATGTCTGTACAATAGAGGCAAAAAAGTTTCAAATAAGTCAGATTTGTAATGTTTTTTTTAAAGAAGTCTCTATTTGATCAAAAATACAGTAAAAACAGTAAAAATGTGAAATATTATTATAATTTATAAGAGCTGTTTTCTATGTGAATCTCTGTTAAACTGTAATATATTTCTGTGATGCGCAGCTGTATTTTCAGCATCATTACTCCAGTCTTCAGTGTCACATGATCTTCAGAAATCAGTATAATATTCTGATCTGCTGCTCGAGAAACATTTCTGATTATTATCAATGTTGAAAACAGTTGCGCTGCACAATATTTTTGTGGAAACAGTGATGCATTTTATTTTTCAGGATTCACAGATCCAAAAGAACAGCATTTATTTGAAATAGTAAAAACACTTTTATAACATTATAAATGTCTTTACTGTCACTTCTGATCAATTTAATGCGAGCTTTACTGAATAGAAGTATTATTTTTTTTTAATCATACTGACCCCAGACTTTTGAACGATACCGTATCCACAAAAATATGAAGCAAACTATTTATAACATTGACAATAATAAGAAATGTTTCTTGAGCAAAATTCAACTTTGCATCACAGGAATAAATGACATTTTGAAATACATCATAATAGAAAGCCGTTACTTTAAATTGTAATAATATTTCACAATATTTTTTTGTAAAACTAAAAAAAAAAGTTTTTTACAACAATCTAAGCTGTTTTCTATGTGAATCTCTGTTAAACTGTAATATATTTCTGTGATGCGCAGCTGTATTTTCAGCATCATTACTCCAGTCTTCAGTGTCACATGATCTTCAGAAATCAGTATAATATTCTGATCTGCTGCTCGAGAAACATTTCTGATTATTATCAATGTTGAAAACAGTTGCGCTGCACAATATTTTTGTGGAAACAGTGATGCATTTTATTTTTCAGGATTCACAGATCCAAAAGAACAGCATTTATTTGAAATAGTAAAAACACTTTTATAACATTATAAATGTCTTTACTGTCACTTCTGATCAATTTAATGCGAGCTTTACTGAATAGAAGTATTATTTTTTTTAAATCATACTGACCCCAGACTTTTGAACGATACCGTATCCACAAAAATATGAAGCAAACTATTTATAACATTGATAATAATAAGAAATGTTTCTTGAGCAAAATTCAACTTTGCATCACAGGAATAAATGACATTTTGAAATACATCATAATAGAAAGCCGTTACTTTAAATTGTAATAATATTTCACAATATTTTTTTGTAAAACTAAAAAAAAAAGTTTTTTACAACAATCTAATATTTTACAAACTAAATGAAAATGAGAAAAGTTGCTTTGGCAACTAGCTGAAATAATATATTTTATTTAAGTTGATGTTTATTTTACTTCAAGTCAGTTTTTTTGTTTTTGATTGTAGTTGACTCTAATAACCCGGGTGTGTGAATGTGTTCATGCTGTTTAGTGTACAGTAATGCCATGCAGACTGTAAGACTCTCACACACACGGCTGATTTTAGAAGCATCTGTGATCAAATCAGCCCAGCGCATCAAGTTAAAAACACTTCTAAGTACAAATACGTAAAAATTGACATTTCCACGGACATTCATCAATAACTCAAGTTTGCTTCCAAAACATTGCATAATTCGATTTTTCAGTTCTTGTTCCTGAGCGCTGAAGCTGAAGAACAGTAACGGCAGGTGAACGTGACTCTGGAGCGTTTCTCACGCTCTCTATGAGCTCAGGATGAGCGGACGGCTCTCGTCTGGCTCTCGGCTCTGGAAGGTCGAATGAGCTCGTTCTAAATCCAGCACGACGTCCAGCAGACGAGCGGCGACGGCTCGAGCGCGCTCGGATCGGCTCTGCGCAGACACTAACACACACGGACAGAGAAGAAACACTTTAACATGCATTCTGTGCTGGATGAGTGCGTGTGGCTCTCAGAGCTGCTTTACAGATGAACTCTGACCTGATGACGGCTGACTGGCCTTCAGCGGCACTTCCTGTTCTGCTGGCTCAACTTCCTGTGTCTCCAGGTACTGCTTCCTGTGTCCCAAACATCAGCAGAGTCAATAGAGGAGCACAGTGAGGATTTCTTCCTTATAGACATTTACTATGGTAACTATGAAATTGCATACTGTAAAATAACTAATATAGGATCTCTTTTTGATGATTGTGGTAGTTAATTCATATTAATTACTGTAGCAACATGGCGAATGTCATGATGATTGTCCAAAACATGCGTCATATTTAATAAAATATAAATAACAATAACTAAATAAAATTATTTTGCAAATAGAAAATAAAGCCTAATTTTAAACAAGGTTATCATCTTTAACTAAACCTTGAAAAACTATTTTATGTTTACTTGAAATAACGTAAGCGTTAACTGAAATATAATATTTAGTTTATCTGGAAGTGCTAAAATAAGCATAATGGAAACAAAAATGTATATAAATAAACTATACACACTGTAAACATTTTTTTTTTTTAGATTTTGCGATTTAATTTTTTTTGGACATAACTTATTTTTTATAAATTGTCCAGACAACAAGCTGAAAGTTGAATGAACTTGTTGTTTCAACTCAAAAACGCATGAAATTAAGATAACAAAAAATGTTAAGGCAGCGGGTTACAAAGTTGACTCAACAAATTGTTTTTTTTTACAGTGTAGACATCCTAAAAATAAATAAATAAATAAATAAATAAATAAAAAATAACAAGACACAACACAATCACTAACATTTTAACTAATTAAAATGAAATTGAAAATATAAAAAAAATAGTATTAAAAAGTAGTAAAACATACTATAACAGTATATCAATAATACTAAAATAACACAGATTTTGTAGCAATAAAGATTGCATTGCATTTGCTTTGTAGCAATTGATAATAATATTAATTCATATTAATTACAAATATTTAATCCAAATGTTCTCATTACTTTAATGTGAAATAAAAATGACACTTCTTCATGACGTTCACCCAGCATATTGAGAAATTATAATAAAATACATTTACATTTATGCATTTGGCAGACGCTTTTATCCAAAGTGATTTACATTGCATTTAAGGTACATTAATAACAATAATGATAATAATAATAATGTTTTATTAATCACTGTAGCAACTTGAATGTCATGATGATGGTCCAAAACATGTCTGGGTCATATTTAATAAACTATCAATTTATATATATATATATATATATATCAATCAATAAAATTTATATTTTGCACAAAGATAATTAAATTTAATTTGAGAATAATTAAGATGGAACAAAATTAAGATTGCATTGCATTTGCATTGTGACAACTAGGAATATTAAATTCAAATTCTCATTATTTTAATGTGAAATAAATTTGACAAACATTTCTTCATGATATTCACGCAGACAATGGATATATAAATGTATAATATAATACATTTACATGTATGCTTTTGGCAGACCCTTTTATCCAATGTGACTTACACTGCACTGAATATATAATAATGATAATAATAATGTTTTAATAATGACTACTCCTTGATTTCTGTCATTACAGCAGCGACACCTGCTGGTCGTTTACAGTACTTCAGCATCACAGGAGTCACAGTGATCAGGTAAAGACGCTCACACACCTGAGTTTGTCTCGGCCCTGCAGCAGCTCTTTATAAATGATCTGTGTTTCAGCATCAGGATCTAACGGGTCACTCCAGTCGCCCAGAGTCACGGCTGAATGAGTCCGACTGCAGCCCAGCGCTGACACACACACACACACACACACACACACACACAC
>NW_015506392.1:37872-40372 GCF_001515645.1 Sinocyclocheilus grahami
TGACACTTTAAATCAATGTTTCAAGAAACAACAACAAAAAAAAATGAACAAAAAAACAGATAAAGACAAAAAAGTAGCCATTGATATCTAAACAATATGTAGTAGTACAGTATATAGTATCCAAATCAAAATGTAATCCAATTAATTTATGTGTGATTTATGTGTAAATTATGTGTAAATTATGTGCAATGTCTTAGCCACTAGGGATTGTTACATAGGGCTATACAGGCATCTAGTGGCAACACAATGATATTACAGATACTAAATTGTGCAAAATGTTTATCTTAACAGTCAATTTACAAATAATGCATTCAGATTTGTGGAACTCAATGCACTGAATTTCCACAAATTAGTGTCGTTACTATGACAACCAATTTGAATGTGACAAGCAACTGGTGTCTGAAAAGAATTATATATATATATATATAATTTGTGTGGGGTGTGGGATTTCGCCTAGGGCGTCAAATTGGCTAGAAACGGCCCTGGTTCCCCTCCATCCTGAGCCAGACCAGCATCACTGAACCAGTTACTTCAGAAAGCTCACAGGTAAGAACCACTGACTGATTCCTCAACACACCATCAGGGGGCTTTACTAAAACTGAAATCAAAAACAACATGAACGAATTTTTAAATGCATGAACACTTTTAAAGAACCATACTGCTTTGAATAGCTGATGATCAAATGTAAGTGAAAAATAAAAGTATTTATTGCTGATTGATTGACTAATTGAATTTTACAAACCTCTGCTGGTGTGTAATTTCGTGGTTGTGTAGATGCCAGTTTCTGATCCACGCAGAACTTTAGAAAAGTTCAATTAAATCAGAGTGAACAAATATTTAGTTGAGTTTCTCTGTTACAAAAAAATTATGAAAGATTATAATTATTATTTAGCGATAGGGTTAATCAATTACATCAGTCACAAACATAATTCTTACTTATATATTAAATAATAATATGATACATTTTGTAGTTATCTGACTAGATTTACATAAATGCAATCATGTCACAAGAGCATATCCTTGTTAAATGGTTAAGAAAATTCAAAATATCCTATTTCACTAACTGATAATTTTCTGGACAAATTCAACTCATTCAACAATAAAATAAAGCAAAATTATGAAAATATAGCTATATTGTTTTTATTAGGTTCAGATCGGTAACACTCACCTTCTTGAGATTTGAAACAAAACCCACTTCTTCACATTATTATAAAAATAAAGATGATATGCATGGTGTTGTGTTCAGTCTTATTTCTGAGAGGATGATGAAGTATCACTCTTGTCATGCAGAAAAAGTGGAAAGGAAAGACAAGTGTTTTAGAAATTGACTCGAAATTAGACCATACAGCTGGTACTAACAAATGTGGTAGCATATTGCAGCAGGATGGTCTTGAAATATGTTGTGGTAATGATGTGCATAGTTAGCCTTCATAAAATTTTATAATAAAATAGTTTTTGAATGACTTTTGAATGTCCTGTTATGCACTGTAAGTGTGCTATTTGTTGTTGTTGGGGTTTTTTGTCATTGTTGTTCAATGTAATCTCAACTTTTATTATTACATTTTAGATATTAAAATAAACAAAATAATACTAGCATTTAATAGACAAGTTGGTTCAGCTGAGCTAATAAAGCATTCCATTGAATAAATTGTCACCGCTTGATGACTGCTGCCCTCTTCTGGTAATGTTTTAGTAAACAATTTTTCAAAGAGCACCTCTGGAGCTGCAGCTGGAATGGTATTACTTACACAGTTCAAAAAAGAAGAAAACATTCTTTACATTACTTATTCTATAATAGATAGTCCTTTGTGTGTATTCCTTTGTCTACGCACACGCACAATTGTAACTCGTTCAATATGACAATTGTGACAATAGCCTATTATTTTTTAACCTTTTTCAGTTTTAACTAGGCTACATTTAGCCAAATTGTTTCAGTAGCGCCTAGTGCGCGAACGAAAAGCCAATTCTCGCGATACTGTTTCTGTTACGGGAGAAAGTATCAAATATGGCGATGTCCGTAACACTGCAAGGTTTCATTACAATTTACATGATGTTATTTTAATAAATGAGTTCAGCTGAGACCCGATTTGTTTATTCAAACCCGATTTAACGGACAGCAGCTTTGAATGTTTTTACTCTGCAGTGTATTTTCGTTATCAAGCACAGACAACACAAACTGAGCAGCAGAGACCACCGAATGACACACAGCCCACTTCTCCGTCCCTGTGAGTGATTTACCATGAAAACACACGCACACTGTATATGACCTGACACATGTTTTATATCTTTATTTATATTTTTAAAACACGCTCTCTCTTTTACGTCTTTAGATAATAGGCCTACTTCATTAAAAACGGCACCAAATGCAAACTGTACATTTTCGATCTTTTTATAGTTAGTAAACTCCGGCACACGTTTTGATTTAGATTTTCAGTGTTTGATTCATGGACAAGAATACAAATTCGCGGAAATGACTCGTATAGTAAAGTCACAGTTGTAG
>NW_015506392.1:42872-53864 GCF_001515645.1 Sinocyclocheilus grahami
AAGGATGCAGTTTGGGGTCAGTAAGATTTTTGTTAAAGAGATTAATACTTGCATTCATCAAGGATGCATTAAATTGATCAGAAGTGACAGTAAAGACATTTATAATGTTACAGAAGATTTCTATTTCAGATAAATGCTGTTCTTTTGAACTTTCTGTTCATCTGTGAATCCTGAAAAATAAAATGCATCACAGTTTCCACAAAAATATTGTGCAGCACGACTGTTTTCAACATTGATAATAATCAGAAATGTTTCTCGAGCAGCAAATCAGCATATTATACTGATTTCTGAAGATCATGTGACACTGAAGACTGGAGGAATGATGCTGAAAATACAGCTGCGCATCACAGAAATACATTACAGTTTAACAGAGATTCACAGAGAAAACAGCTCTTATAAATTATAATAATATTTCACATTTATTCATTTTTTTGATCAAATAAATGAAGCCTTGTTGAGCAAAAGAGACATTTTTAGAAGAAATATATACAATCTCTCCACCTTTATTAAATCTCATGTCAATGCATATACTTGCTGAACGTGAACAGTTTTTCTTTGTCATTAGATAATCATGACTAATATATGTGATGTGTGTGTATATATATACAGTATATATATATATATATTATTATTATTCTTACATTTCATACAGTTGACTGTTGACAAACATGATGCAGGGACAAACAAATGCCTCTGTAGGAGGTTTTGTCTCATATTTATATCATAATAAGAGCATATAATTTAGCAGGGACGCTAGGCATACCAATACTAAATTGTCCCTAGCAATAGTTTTGATCAAACAATTTAATACTGTTTGATCAAAACGGAATTACTGTTATTATAATTTCGGCCGCATCTGAAATAGGTCATGCATTTGATATCAGCTGAGAGGTTAGAGTATAAACCATTGCGTCGCAAAATGATTCGAAGCTCTCCAATCGGATCACGTATCGCGAATCATTTGATTCAGATCCGGACTTCGGAGCATGCATCGCAAATCTTTTTTTCTGATTTTTTTTTATTAAACAGTACAAAACATCAAATCATTAAGGCAGTACAGTTATAAAAACCACACACAGAAAAAAGAAAGACAGAAAGTATACACAGATACAAATCCCTTAAAGGGATAGTTTGTGTGTGTGTGTGTGTGTGTGAGGACATTTTGGCTGGTCCTCACTTTCTGAGAGCCCTTTAAAGGCCTGTTTGAGGGTCAAGACTTGGTTTTAGGGGTCAGGTTATAATTGGGCAAAGGGTAGGTTTAGGGTAAGGCGCTAGAGATTGCATGAATGTCCTCACAAAGATAGCTATGCAGAGTTTTGTGTGTGTGTGTGTGTTTTTGTGACATATGAGGACACACATTTGTATAATGACATGGGTATGATAGGTATTACAAGGAGAAGGTGACTTATGAGGACATTACCCCATGTCCCCATTTTTCAAAACGCTTATAAATCATACAGAGTGAGTTTTTTTGAGAAAGTAAAAATGCACAAAGTCTCCTGTGAGGGGTAGGTTTAGGGGTAGGGTTGGTGTAGGGCAATAGAATATACGGTCTGTACAGTATAAAAACCATTATGCCTATGGAATGTCCTCACAATTCACAAAAACAAACGTGTGTGTGCGTGTCTGTGTGCGTGTGTGTATGTGTGTGTGTGTGTGTGTGTGTGTGTTTGTGTGTGTTCCGTGTCACCTTGCACTGCAGGTATGTGGTGTGTAGTTGTCCGTCCGTGTCCTGTGTAATGACCTGCATGACGTTCTGGAGCTGAAAGGCGTTTTCATCCACGCGCTCCACCGCACACACACGCGCTATGGGAATAGAGGAGCGAACCTGCAAAACACACACACACACACACACACACACACACATACACACACGCACACGCACACACGTCTCACCTCAGCACTTTCCCAACATCAGAAGCCAAGAGATGATAATGAACCTACAGCTAATGACACTCCATTCATAAAACACACACACAGAGAAGAAAGGAAAGCGTGTTGGACCTGCCAGTCGGGGCTCTTGGCGTACGACAGCGTCTCTGAGCTCAGCCAGAAATATCGTTTCTTAAAAGCGAAGCGTTTGAGCAGCTGAGGTCCTTCGGCTTTGTGTTTCTGCAGGAAACCTTCCTTCACGATGACCGACGGCAAAAACACGGCGCGCTGCGGAGCTTCAGACACTGTACAGAGAGATAAAACCAGAAACGCATTCATATCTAAAATACATTTGCTTTAGGTTTTAATTAGGATTTTTTTCCAACAGGAATGCGTGCATAAATGACAGAAATGAATATTATATAAAAACAAAAATAAAATATTTTTCCAACATGACCGCATGCATAAATGATTGAAATGAAAATTACATTAAAATAAATATAAAATAAACAATATTGAATATAAAACACTAAAATTTTTCCCAACATGAATGCATTTATTGAAATGAAAAATATATAGAAATAAATGTAAAATAAAAAATATAGAATAGAATAAAAATGCGCAGAAAGACAACGAGAAACTAGATTACAATAATCATTCATATCTAAATTCCATGTGTTTTAGGTTTTAATTATGATTTTTCCTAAATGAATGCACACATAAATGATTGAAATTAAAAAATATATATAAAGATACATGTAAAATAAACAATAGAGAATATAATAAAAATGCAGAGAGACAACAAGAAACTCGATTATTCCAGTAAACATTAATATCTAAAATTCATGTGGTTTAGGTTTTAAAGATTATTTTTCCAACATAAGTGCATGCATAAATTACTGAAATGAAAATGATCTAAAAATAAATAAAAAATATAGAGTGTTTTTATCATTTTATCTTTTTTTGTAAATATGAAATGTAGTTTTTTATAAAGTTATACTTTTATTTTATTTATTTTAGTACTTCAACTAAATGAAACTAAATGAAAATGAGAAATGTTGCCTTGGCAACTAGCTGAAATAAGATCATTTTTAAAACGTTTTGTTTTAGATTTGATTGTATTTCATGTTGTGAATATGCGTTTATGGTTTTAGTTCAGCATAATAACCCTGGTTCAGTTTTTGATGAGAAGTATTTTTAGTAAATAGTCTTTATAATTAATTGTCTGTCTCAGTCTGTCATCATGGTAATAAGTTGCTGTGATATTTGTGGCCAGTCGTCATGGCGACTCACCGTTGCTGTGATCGATGTCTATGAGTTTGTCCAGGAAATCTTTGACGGACGCCACGCTGCAAAGGATGATGGGATGCAGAGGGGTCATCCACTGCTCCTTCCCATGACCCAGCTGAAGGCCCAGGTTCCCCACGCTCTGAAGAGCCTGAGAGAGACGGAGAGACGCTCACGGCTCTGCAGGTGTGAGTGGGTGAGTGAAGGCCGGACAGCATGTCATTAACCCGTTTACACTGCAAATTTGCCATTGATTAAACTAGTGAAATGCCTGCTTGAAGATCCAAGTGCTTCAGAGTTGATCGTGTCCAGACCCTTATTCTGTGAAGTTCATTTTATGGCCGCAGCGACAGCATTCAATCAGTTGCGCTTGTGTATTTTTTAAGTGCATTTGAAGTTTTGCCTGCATGTTTCGCATTTCAAATTCAATGACCGTCCTATATTTTAAATGCAAACTACGACAATATTAATTCCTAAATTGATTCATTAAAACATCCCATAAAATGCACTGATAAATGCATGTTTATTTCCTGAGTTTATGCATTTTCTATTGAAACAGGACATGGTGCCATTGATTAACTAGTGAAATGCCTGCTTGAAGATCCAAGTGCTTCAGAGTTGATCGTGTCCAGACCCTTATTCTGTGAAGTTCATTTTATGGCCGCAGCGACAGTTTTGCGCTTGTGTATTTTTTAAGTGCATTTGAAGTTTTGCCTGCATGTTTCGCATTTCAAATTCAATGACCGTCCTATATTTTAAATGCAAACTACGACAATATTAATTCCTAAATTGATTCATTAAAACATCCCATAAAATGCACTGATAAATGCATGTTTATTTCCTGAGTTTATGCATTTTCTATTGAAACAGGACATGTTAGAAAATGAAATTTTTTTTTGAAAATGATATAATGATAAAAATTATGATTTCTCAAACATGAATGCATGCATAAATGATTGAAATGAAAATTATATAAAAATAAAAGTAAAATATACAATATATAAATGATTACAGTACATAAATGATTGAAGTAAAAATGATATAAAAATAAAATATACAATATAGAATATAATAAAAATTGTATTTCCAACATGAATGCATGCATAAATGATTCAAATTAAAATGAAATAAAATATTAAATGTAAAATAAGCAATATAGAAAATAGTAAAAAAAAATATTTTTCCAACATGAATGCATGCATAAATGATTAAAATTCAAATGAAATAAAATATTACATGTAAAATAAGCAATATAGAAAATATGATTTTTCCAACATGCATGCGTGCATAAATAATTAAAATTAAAATGAAATAAAATATTAAATGTAAAATAAGCAATATAGAAAATTAAAACTAAGATTTTTCCAACATGAATGCATGCGTAAATAATTAAAATTAAAATGAAATAAAATATTAAATGTAAAATAAGCAATATAGAAAATTAAAAATAAGATTTTTCCAACATGAATGCATGACATGTCATAGTAATGAATGCCCAACTCGAAAGTAGGAGCTTCCCAGGTGCATTTCAAGGTAGTGTTAGATCGGTGCAAGGTGTTTTTTATAATTTACTGGGAGTGCAATTTCATTAAAGAGAGCATTTAATGGACAATTGCACATTTTATTAATATAAAGCTGAATTTGAGATGTGAAAGTACCTTAGCGAGCAGCAGCAGCGTTCTGCTGGTCCTGGTGTCGGCGTGGTGGTCTCTCAGCTGGAAGAGTTTGGGCGTCAGAATCGCAGGAGCAAACAGACGCAGGAAGAAAAAGCCGCTGATGGCCAAATACTTCACATCCTACGAGACACAAACCGTGAGGAAAACCACACCATCATCATCATCATCACTGTGAGGGTCTGATCAGATCCTCACCTCGTTCTCGGCTTCTGGAAACTGTTCCTCCACACGTTTATGGAGCTGTTTGAAGACGACTCTCATCACAGGAGGACACTGGGAGACAGAGCTGACGATGGCCTCCATGATGCTGCTCAGATACGTCTGCAGGAGCCCCACGCTGCTCTCCCTGACCTCGGCCTCCGACGCCGAGCCTTTAAACGAGATTCGTCTGGAGAGAGAGCGTGGTTTCAGATGCGCAGATATTACCCGGCTGCATCAGTGAGCAAGTCATTGTGATTTTTTCTTTCTTTCTATGCAAATGAGGCTCATAATAATAAAACTCCAGTGCTGTTAACACCTCTGAAAGCAGACAGTAAGGAGGTTTATTTAAAAGACTTTTTTGTGCTTTTTTAAGCGTGCATCTAAATGGTCCCTCTCGCTCATTTTCTTATAAATAGGAACAACTGCGCCGTGCAAATTGCGATCAGTGCTCATTTTGTTGGCATGTTTGAGTCGTTTCTTGATTTGATAATTCCTTCAGTGAATCTCATCTCATTCTTAGTGAATACCCCGCCTCTTTGAGACATTTTTTAGCAAGCGAACACGATATTCTTGCTCACATCTGTGTGTTCTGCGTTGCTTTCAGACAGGAGATTCTGACTGCAGAACCTACACGCATTTTACATGCATTTCTTTGCTTTTCTGCACTTCAATTCATAGAAACTACTACGCAATTACGTGAATTGAGGTTATTGTTATCATTGGTTTCAGATAATTAATAATTTTATTAATCAAGGATGCATTAAATTGATCAAAAGTGACAGTGATAATGTTACAAAAGATTTCTATTTCAAATAAATGCTGTTCTTTTGAACTTTCTGTTCATCTGTGAATCCTGAAAATACAATGTATCAGTTTCCACAAAAATATTGTGCAGCACACACAACTGTTTTGAGCATTGATAATAATCAGAAATGTTTCTCGAGCAGCATATTATACTGATTTCTGAAGATCATGTGACACTGAAGACTGGAGTAATGATGCTGAAAATACAGCTGCGCATCACAGAAATAAATTACATTTTACTATACATTCACATAGAAAACAGCTATTTTAAATTGTAAAAATATGTCACAATTTTCCTGTTTTTACTGTATTTTTAATCAATTACATGCATGAGCCAGAAGAGACTTCTTATAAAACATTTTAAAAATCTTGCCAACCCGATACTTTTGAACGGTGGTGTATACATAAAAAAGTTGTACATTTAAGGAATAAACAAATATTTAGAATATTTAGATTCTATCCCATACTATTTTTATCAATATTTTACCGTTTTTTTTTTTAAATGTTAGTAATATTTTTTAAATATTTTACATGTATTTAAATATAAGTTTTATTTTAAATTCTAATCATATTACACTTTTTTTTTTTTACAGTATTTCAAATATCAAATAAATGCAGCCTTGTGAGCAGAAGAGACTATCAAAAACATTCAAATATCATACCGACCCCACACTTCTGAAAGGCGGTGTATATCATATTTTTCAAATATAAAACCTGGAGACGTTTGGCGCTCAGTGGCATTTCTCATGCTATACATAGATGTAAAAGCCAAAGTTTGGAGAGTTCACTGCTGTTGCCTGGCAACACAGTTATTTTTCCAGATCATGGCTGTTTCATCTGATGATATACTGCATGAATGAACTACCATGCTGTGTGTGTGTGTGTGTGTGTGTGTGTGTGTGTGTGTGTGTTTCTACACACCTGGAGCGGCTGAGGTCTATCTTGCAGGGATCCAACTCGACGTATTTCCTTTCTCATATTTTTCAAATATAAAACCTGGAGACGTTTGGCGCTCAGTGGCATTTCTCATGCTATACATAGATGTAAAAGCCAAAGTTTGGAGAGTTCACTGCTGTTGCCTGGCAACACAGTTATTTTTCCAGATCATGGCTGTTTCATCTGATGATATACTGCATGATGTGTGTGTGTGTGTGTGTGTGTGTGTGTGTGTGTGTGTGTTTCTACACACCTGGAGCGGCTGAGGTCTATCTTGCAGGGATCCAACTCGACGTATTTCCTTTCCTCAAAGATGCGGTTGATAATGGGCTTCAGAACCTCGTGTAGATACAGCATCCCGACGGCCTGAGAAACACACGGACCTTCGGACTACAGTCACACGTTAAAAACACAAGCTTATATTTCAGAGGAAGGTGCACACACACCTTCATGAACTGCTCCATGGCTTTGGAGGCCAGTGAGTTGGACCGGAAGAGTGTGTTTGGATCTGCTGTTGGGGAGAAACAGAAAACAAGTCCACGTGGTTCTTCCTCCAGAGTCCATCAGAACAAACCCCGACCAGAAATGATCATCTGTGCATATATTTTACTACGAGTGTCATCCATAGGAAAAAGTAAGTACAGGTAACCAAGGCTGCACGATGAATCGTAATAAAACCAGTTAATTAATTAAAGGCTGAGGCTGAGATTTAATTAAGTATTTTTGTTTGATGGTTTAATGTTTGAAAAATGACGAAAGTAAGACTGGCATAAATATTAGCATTGTAAATTTACAGTTATGATGTAAAATAAAATTATATTATATTATTATGACAATATTTTTCCTAAATGCTCATTATTTTTTAAACAATGCAATATTATATAATAGTAAAAAAAATAAAATATTTTTTTTTTATTTTACCGTTTTTTTTTTTTAAATGTTAGTAATATTTTTTTAATATTTTACATGTATTTAAATATAAGTTTTATTTTAAATTCTAATCATATTACACTTTTTTTTTTTTTACAGTATTTCAAATATCAAATAAATGCAGCCTTGTGCGCAGAAGAGACTATCAAAAACATTCAAATATCATACCGACCCCACACTTCTGAAAGGCGGTGTATATCATATTTTTCAAATATAAAACCTGGAGACGTTTGGCGCTCAGTGGCATTTCTCATGCTATACATAGATCTAAAAGCCAAAGTTTGGAGAGTTCACTGCTGTTGCCTGGCAACACAGTTATTTTTCCAGATCATGGCTGTTTCATCTGATGATATACTGCATGAATGAACTACCATGCTGTGTGTGTGTGTGTGTGTGTGTGTGTGTTTCTACACACCTGGAGCGGCTGAGGTCTATCTTGCAGGGATCCAACTCGACGTATTTCCTTTCCTCAAAGATGCGGTTGATAATGGGCTTCAGAACCTCGTGTAGATACAGCATCCCGACGGCCTGAGAAACACACGGACCTTCGGACTACAGTCACACGTTAAAAACACAAGCTTATATTTCAGAGGAAGGTGCACACACACCTTCATGAACTGCTCCATGGCTTTGGAGGCCAGTGAGTTGGACCGGAAGAGTGTGTTTGGATCTGCTGTTGGGGAGAAACAGAAAACAAGTCCACGTGGTTCTTCCTCCAGAGTCCATCAGAACAAACCCCGACCAGAAATGATCATCTGTGCATATATTTTACTACGAGTGTCATCCATAGGAAAAAGTAAGTACAGGTAACCAAGGCTGCACGATGAATCGTAATAAAACCAGTTAATTAATTAAAGGCTGAGGCTGAGATTTAATTAAGTATTTTTGTTTGATGGTTTAATGTTTGAAAAATGACGAAAGTAAGACTGGCATAAATATTAGCATTGTAAATTTACAGTTATGATGTAAAATAAAATTATATTATATTATTATGACAATATTTTTCCTAAATGCTCATTATTTTTTAAACAATGCAATATTATATAATAGTAAAAAAAATAAAATATTTTTTTTATTTAGAAATGTTTATATTTTTATTTAGTAATAATACTAATACTAACAATAATATTAATGCAATAATATTATTATTTTATAGCCATATTGATATAATAACAAAATTGTGCAGCCCTAGTCCAATAGTAGTTTTTATTTTTATTTTTATTTAGTAATTTCAATATTTTTATTTAATAATAATAATAATAATAATAACTATTTATAAAATAGCAATTTATTTATAAATTATCATTATATAAATAATAATAATTATTATTATTATTACTTTGTTTTAATTTATTATTGTTTTTTACTATTATTATCAAAACACATTCCAAGGAGTCTTAATTTAGTAATTTTAATATTTTCTATTATTTATAACTGGATTGGTTTAATTTTTTTTTTTATCATATTTTAAGTCACAATCACATTTTTTTTCCCTCAAAAAGCTCACAATTTAAATGTTTTCCCTAAATCATGCAGCCTTAAACATACATAAATCTGTAAAATTAATCTGTATCAAAATTATACTGTAATTTTCATTATTTATTATCTATAACTACATTTTTTTGCATGTTCTGAATAAAATGTGATGTTTTCCCAGTACTACAGTATTTTTACATTTACACTTATGCATTTAGCAGATGCTTTTATTGCATTAAAAAGTTAGTAAAAATGAAAATGTATGTTTTTCTATCTGTTGACAGTATATTCTGATTTATGGAGAGATAAAAAGAGAAATACAAAATCCCCTCCCCTTTAATTCTGATACATCAACAAAATAAATCAATAATTAGACGTTGGATGTATCCGATGTTTAGATTTCTGTTCTGGAAATGTATGCAAATTAGCGCATCAGTGCCTAATTTGCCTACATTTCAGAAAACTTGTGTTTGTCTTAATGTACTGTAATTACTCAAGTAGGGAAAGGATGGTGGTTCTCTATTAGTATAATTGGACCTTATTCACCTGTGGTGTCTTGCCTTAACAAACACTACTCAAAATTAGTAATTAAATGTATTATTTATTATATCTATTGAAATCAAGTCGGTTTTGTCGCTCGCTGACGAACATTCCAATCTTATGATCGTTCCGTTTCCTTTTGAAGCTGCTTCCTGCGGAGTTGCTATGGAAACGCAGGCACTCTGTTTGTCATCACAAACGCAACATAAAACCCCAGCCGAGTGTGAACAGCCCACGCGCTCGCACAGCACAAAACATCATTAATGAGAGAGGAGAAGTTCAGATGACTTCTGTGGGTAAATATAGCTGGACTGAAGTCGTCACGTCGCCTACACACAGAAAACGCACATATCACACGCTCACGTACTGGTGTTGTGGACCTCTCTGGTGTTGAGGTAGTCCAGGAACGGCACGACCAGACCCTGACCCAGATAGATCTTGACCAGCGTCATGGCCACGATCTGCCGGCTCTCCACCGTCGTGACCTCCTCCAGCAGGGTCAGGGGTGTGGGCTCATCCACCTGACAGCATCGGGCACAATTCACAGCGTAAGAACGTGCAGTTCACACGGGATGTTTCATTGGAATGACAGGAAGAGGAATTCAACAGATCACATGATTTAGATGTTATGTTGAACGTCTTTAGGCCTGCATTAGGGTGCAGTTTAATTAAAGGGGTCATATGACGTTGCTAAAAAAGAACATTATGTTGTGTATTTGGTGTAATGAAATGTTTATGCGGTTTAAGGTTCAAAAAACACATTATTTTCCACATACTGTACATTATTGTTTCTCCTCTATGCCCCGCCTTTCTGAAACGCATCGATCTTTACAAAGCTCATCGGTCTGAAAAGCTAGGTGTGCTCTGATTGGCCAGCTATCCAGTGTGTTGTGATTGGCCGAATACCTCAAGCGTGTGACGGAAATGTTACGCCCCTTACCATAATGTGATGCCGTGTCCCAGCACGACGAGACAAAACCAATAAAACCCATTATAAATGAGGCATTTGTTGCATCCAGTGGGGACATAATTACTGATTATAATGACTTATACTGTCTTTTTACACGTTGCATTGCATCGCGCCGCGTAAACATAAAACCATGTCTGCATTTGTGATCGGAGAAATGACAAACAACAAGCTCTACTCTACACTGCCCAAAACTCACGTTTGAATCGTCAGTGGCAAATTCTTTAAATATAAAAAACTTACTTACAGTCTGTGAGTCAGAACAGCCGGCATTGTAGTCTACTCTCCCAGGATCAGGAAACA
>NW_015506392.1:54683-58420 GCF_001515645.1 Sinocyclocheilus grahami
ATAAAATGTGCTGCACACATCTGAATATTTGGGTTGAAGTGTTCTGGAACAGTGTTGTAAATACAACTTAACCCCTGATTTCTAGTCGTGTCCTCTTTTGGAAGACCAAACAACGTAGTTTCGCTTTCACAACGAAGCACACAGCGTCTTCACAACATGGCAGCGGCGGTGGAAACAACAATAAAGTTACGCCTTCTTTCTTTGCGTGAACATTTGGGCGGCGTTATGCAAATCTTCCCACACAGTGATGTAGACATGTGGGGACGTGTTAGAACGAGACGTTTTAGGGGGGCGTGGACAAGTCTTAACTTTGATAAAGAATATCTCTTTGGTTTTGAGACTTTAGTCTTTGCAACTTCAGGGATCTTATCTATTCACGAACAGCTTGTAACACTCCAAAGAGAAAGGAAAACTTGATATCGCATCATATGACCCCTTTAAATGAAATTCAAATTTAAATGAAGATTATGCATTCTGTTTACCGCCTCAATTCAGCTTCTGTTCAAGTTCAGGAATGTAACTAAATTTAAACTAAATTTGACACTGGTTACATCACTGTGGTTCACCTTCAGTGGTTTAGAGTCTTTATTTTTGGTTCTAGGTTTCATCTGTTATTGGAGTAAAGCTGAAGCACTAAATGATGTCCTCCGATGATATCTGTGAGGTCTGAGACAGACAGGTGTGTGATGTACCTCTGACGGCGAGATGACGGCCTCCACCAGCAGCTCAATCAGAGGCTGATAGTACACAGACGGAAGAATCCTCTCCTCGGCCAAACGCACCTTCAGACGCAGAGCACCCAGTTTACCTCTGAAGCACAGAAAAACAGAGAGACGGTCAGTCATCATGTGTCTGTGTGCTTCATAACAGCACTTTCACTCTACTAGATATTGTGTTTTATCCTCCTCAACCTAAATCATCAGAGCCGGCCTGTGAGTGCAACATGCATTTTTTGGGGTGTTCGCATGATTCCTTTCGTCTGGGGTTTCACAAACTAGGGTTCATGAGGTAATGAAAAGCTAATTAATGACACATTCACATGGCAGTTAATGGTCACGTGAAATGCAGGTAAAATAAATATATAATTTTTTACAATATTTATTATTCATAATAAGTGTTTTCTTGTGGTGGGTTTTATTTTACAATGCATTTATTTTTCATTTAAACATTTTCATTGAATCAATTACACTGCAAAAGAAAATGCAGAAAAATATTCTTAGTATTTTTGTCTTTTTTTCCCAATACAAATATCTAAACATTCTAAAATCAAGATACATTTGAGATGCAAAATGACTTAAGATATTAAGCCTTGTTTACTGAAAAAAATCATCAAAATTAAGTGAGTTTTTGCTTAAAATAAGAACAAATTTCTGTCAGTAGGGTCAGAAAAATACACTTAATTCAAAGGGTTAATTTTTTCTTGTTTTATGCATGAACTTACTTAATGTTTCAGCATTTTGAATCTCAGGTAAATATGATTTAAGAATGTTTAGATATTTGCACTGGAAAGCAAGACAAAAATATTGAACACGTAAATGATTTCTGCAGTGTAATTAATAAATGAAAACATTTCAAATGATAAATAAAATTTTTTTTTCATAAAATCCATTAAAATACATATATTAAATATATTACCCATAAAAAACACTCATATTAAATATTTAACACTTACTATTAATATAAATATAAAATAAAACATATGATATAAAAAAAATAATATAATATAATATAATACAAAAAATAAAAATAAAATTATTAAAAATATAAATAATAATATTTTGTTTACCTGCATTTGATCTGAATATTAACTGGCATGCAAATGTGTTGTTAAATTATTGAAATATTAACTTAAAATTCTAGGGGTATTTCAAGAATATGGTTTAGCTTAAAGTGACTCGGCTGACAAAAGTTTGGGAATCCTTGCTTTAGTGAATCGGATGCAGTATCATTCTCAGGGAATTCACTTCCTTAATGTGACGTGAAAGCAGCTCGTCATTAAATCAAATTACCATCACACACACGATGTGACTAATGAACGTGACTGTATAACACACACACACACACACACACACACACACACAGCATGGAAACAATTCATTACTGGAGTGGATGTTAGTTCGTTATTTAAAAGTATACTTATTTGAAATTATTTAAATTAATGGTTATAAACAATTATTCGAGTAATTTAAACAATCGGCCGACTGTCGGCTCACCTTTCCCAGAAAGTCGTTCTTGCCCACCATGTCCCAGTCCCAGACCTCCACCGTCACGCGTCCACCCTCATCATCATCACCTTCATCCAAACTCAACTCCAGAGTCTCATCCCAGTGCGGGAACCGCGTCTTCTTTATGATCTGACCAAACAGCCTGATATTATGACACTTGCAGATGAACACGGTTATGAGGCATCGATTTTAAGACTGATAAAGGGATCATGCAACTTTATTTTGCTTAAATACTGAGTGTTTTTATTTTACGGTGAACTATTACAATAGTGATATTTCTTATATTGTTTAATATTTTTATTTAGAAATGCAAACAACAACAATAATATTTATTTATTTATTTTTAAGTAATACTGATATGTAATCACAAACCCCTGCAAATAAGCACAACAAAAGATATTAAGTCATACTACAGAAAACTACAGTTCAGTTCACTTAACAACAACAGAAACATAAAAATGGTCCAAGAACTGGTAACTTAAACAGGGTTCGTACAGATACTGCAAAATCAAATTCCAGGACTTTCAAGGACATTTTTAGCACTACTTTTTTGGTTTTCAAGGACTAAAATCAGATCTCACTTATCAATCAATGTTGTTATTATCTTTCAAATTCTAATAAATAAACTAATAAAACTAAATGGTACAAATAAAGTGCAGCACATGCAAAGAATGCAATGGCTGTGGCAAATTTTACATGTGAAAGGATACTGTGGCAAAGTTATCGCTTTCCTTATTCAAACTGATTTTTTTCATGAATATATGATTGACCTGAAGAATGAAAGCTATGTCATAGACTTGGAAAATGATGAGCTTTATCATGCTCTTAGACACTAGGGGTGTGACAATACACTTAGCTCACAAGGTAGACAAAGTGCAGATACTTGGTTCACTAGAACGAGACAATGTTTTAATACTTTAAGAAATTTTCAAATGACAAAATATTTGTCTTTTAATCACAAAAAGTAAAACAATGCACTTGTATAACTAATCTAGTGCTTAACTAGACTTGTGCCGGTATTCGGTAATGCGATATATCTCAGTAATGGATATGCACAATATTGTTATTGTGGGCACTTCTAAATACCGTGAATAATTATATATTATTTAGAATTTTCAATGCATTTTAAGAATACTTTTCCCATCAACTGGTCAAACTGCACAACACCGCTGTATGCTGCGTGAAAGACGCGTGCGCACTCTGATGTAAACAAGCGCGGACGAGAAGCGCACGGCGGAACATGTGAGAGACGCTCTTTCACTCTCTGACAGCAGATGGCGCTAAACTGCAGAAATAATAATAATAATAATAATAATAATTCATTTAAATGCAGCCGTTACCCTGGAAACCCTGTAAAACAAAGCAGCTGCACTCCTTTCTGTTTCTGAATCGTGTTTAAATTATTTAAACAGCCATTCAGATTTGTGTATTTGCTATGATGTTCATCACCGCGCCAAATACTTAAATATTTAGACTTAATAGGCTATTTATTTTCAAACTTTTTTTACATTT
>NW_015506392.1:58529-58796 GCF_001515645.1 Sinocyclocheilus grahami
ATTCATTAATTTCCAATATTTAATAACACGTTGTTAAAATCGAAAGTTGCAGCTGTGTTATTTAATGAGCTAACATGAACACATGAACTTATTTTTTAAACAAAGATGAATAACTTCTGTAGCAACTGTAGCTATTGCTGATTGTGAATGTTAATGCATTAACTAAGCTTAACTAATGAGGTCTTATTGTAAAGTGATGCCTATTAGTCTTTATACTACTTTTGCACTTTAATCTGTGTAAAACTTTTAACTTTATACATTTTTCTG
>NW_015506392.1:62465-66487 GCF_001515645.1 Sinocyclocheilus grahami
TTTTTTACATTTTAATCTGGACTACAACATGCCCTAGATGAGTGTTTTGATTATTTATTGTTCGGTCACACTTTACATTAGGGCTTCATTAGTTAACATTAGTTAATTCATTAGTTAACATAAACTGCCAATGAAAAATTCATTACTCAACATTCATTAATCGTAGGTATTCCAATATTTAATAACACGTTGTTAAAATCGAAAGTTGCAGCTGTGTTATTTAATGAGCTAACATGAACTAAGACTTGTATTTTTTAAACAAAGATGAATAACTTCTGTAGCAACTGTAGCTATTGCTGATTGTGAATGTTAATGCATTAACTAAGCTTAACTAATGAGGTCTTATTGTAAAGTGATACCTATCGGTCTTTATAGTTCTTTTGCACTTTAATCTGTGTAAAACTTTTAACTTTATACATTTTTCTGTATTGCTTTATTGCATTCAAATGTTCAGTTATTTTTGTTATATGAAAACAGTTATTAAACCTGCTATACTGTATTATGACAGCACTTTTTTTAAACAAAATTTCAATATCGTGATAATACCGTATACCGTGATAAAAGCATTAGCAATTAATCGCAACATGAAAATTTGATACCGGCATATCCCTATGCTTAACTAATAATTATTTTGCTAATCAAGTAATCTGATTATTTTGACAAGTGAGTAATCTGATATTTTTTAGTAATACAAATAGAACTAAGTGGAAAAACAGGCTTTAATATGACTATATTTATATATAAAGTAACGATGAGGCAATAATAATTGGCCTCAAATAAAGTATCAAAAACAAGTACATGGTTTTATTGAACAACGTTGTTGAATACATAATGTAATATGTATATATTATAACAAATACCTGCAGTGGGCGCCAATGGCCTGGTGATGTTTCATGTATTTCAACGACATTTAAATCCATTTAATTTTAATATTTGGCCACATGCAAAATCGGAAACTTTAATTTTGAAATCGCGATGTACAATACATTTAGAAATATGCTGATGTATTCTCCTGTGTTGGCATAGGTTTAAATGATTTACGTTACAAATCAAGTGAGTTTTCCCAGATGAATGTTAAGCAACACTCACTGCATATGCAGAGGAAGAGTTTAGCCCCTTTCACACATACAGTCTTTACTGGTAAATTACCATTAAGAGATCATGTGTGAACAGTGTGAACTTTTAAAAAATCCCGTTAAATTTGTTCTGGCAATCATATCGTTCTTATAGAGATGACATGATTACTCTGAGCTGTTTACAAAGCTCCACTGCTTTTTTAATAGCTTTTCTATGTAAATATGAGGCTAGATGGAAATCTTTGACCATTGCGCCTCGCAGCTTTTTCAACGTGTCGCGCTCCAGACCCAGGCTTCTTTTCCATTCATCAGCTCTGCAATTGGATAGTATTATGCACGTCTCGTGTTTATAGGAGCAAAAACTTCTGATTGGCTAGTAATGTTAGTTTGGTTGAGAGTGAAAGCTGTGTTCCTCTCATACATTGGTAGGCGAACTCATGAACGTGAACGTGATATCAACAAGTGTTTTTAAATGTAGGACGACTATCTTTTTTTCTCCCGCAGCCAAACACCACACGCCGGACATCCGGCACGGTGCCGGAGAACTTTAAGCTTTGACTATTGCTATTGTAATATTTCACTGTAAAACAAATTGAGTATTCAAGAAAAATATAATAATAATAACTTTACAGTACAAATGTAAAATTACAATATTAATATGATTTTTATTATTATGATTTTTGTCATATTGATATATAATCACACACTTGTTGGGCCAAATTGTGCAGCCCAATAAACAAGCACAACAAAAGATATTAAGTAATAAATATTAGTATTGTAATTTTACAGTTGTACTGTAAAATTAAATTATTATTATTATTATTACATTTTTCTTAAATGCTAATTTTTTATTTTTCAGTGAAATATTACAATATTTATTATATTTTATTTTGTAATAATAATCATAATAAAATAATGATCATGATTATGTTTATTGTTATGATTATTGTGATGACGATTATTATTATTATTATTATTTTATAGTCATATTGATATATAATGACAAAAGCAGCCCTACAAGCACAGCAAACAAGGAGCATTGAGCACATTTTTATCCGAAAAATCACAAGATTTTGGATTTTTTTCCCCTCCAAATTATGGGTCTCCAATATAAGGAGAAGGAGGGAACTAAAAACTGCACACAAACGGTTCTGGCATGTATTGTGAATGTTTTGAACATGTAAAAAACATGAGCTTCAGTGGAGGAAAAGCTTTTCGTTGAATAGTGACATAGATTTGGGTCTGTTCCTCATATAAAGAGATCACATGACGTCAAAAGGCTTTGAATGTAATGCACAAGTTGTATGAACCACATCATGGTGCTTTAATTATGTTTTTGTCTGTTTTGTAGCTTGAGAAACCCTGGTAACTGTATGGTGAAGACAGATGATCTCACCGATGTCTCAGCGCTGAGGTTGTTGTAGATGATTCTGGTGAACGGATCAGAGGTACCGGAAATATCACGCGGAGCCAAATCACTGTAACGACAAAAACACACAGCGCTCAACGATTCAGACAGACAGACAGAGTTGGGTAGATTACTTACAAATTGTAATCCGTAACTGATTCCAAATTACATGACAAAAATTGTAGTTAGTAACGTAATCTATTGCATTACACATTTTATGTAATATAATCAGGCTACTTTTGGATTACTTTTGACCTAACTCGTTTATCACATTGATTTAAATATGATAATTTTGTACCATATTGATATAAAATTACAGAGAGAAAGAAAAAATATTCCATTCGTTGTTATTAACAACATGAAGTGCATTAAACATTAGAAGTCGACCGATGTATCGGATTTGCCGATTAGTTGATTGCTGGAACTATTGGCTATCTGCAAAAATCCATGCCGATAGTTTTTCCAGGTTGCGTCCGTTGCTGGAGCAGCTGAGAAGCTCCGCTGTCATTATACAGTCCGAGCGCGAGAGCGGCCTCTAGAGGTGGAAATCACTGACAGCATGTGCTGTTTGTTTTGACACGTGACACTGCGCGCTGCACAGAGCGGACACTTCAGATGTGCGGATTTAAAACAGACAAGGAAACGGTTTGTACACATTATACTGTAGTGCATGTTATCATATCATTGCTAAGTAATTAATTTGTTGACTGTATGCTGCATTAGTGGAGAAAGAACAGCAGTACGTTTTCTCTCAAGGCTGAGAGGACGCGAACATTAGCAGCACCTCAAGCCGTTAAAACAATGTCAAAACACAAAACACACGCAAGTCTGATGCAAATGCTTAATGTCATGATTGTTAAACATCTATTTGCGTTAGTTTATATCCAGCTGGACACTTTAATGCATTTGTTATCCAGCAAAGTTGCAGATTTAAAGCTGTGACGTGAGAAAGATACTGATATGTTGATTCAGCCACAGAAATCCTGCCGCACCACAGAGCGCCATTCACACAGTTTTACATTAAATTACATATTTGTCCCAAATCGTTGTTAATGTACATAATGACTTCACCCTAGGCTGTAAAATTGTGTATTGTGTCAAGCACGCTCTTCGTGGGCTCTCGTGCTGGTGGACGGCGCTTCAGCGGCGGTGGTTTTCCCGAGTCAAGTGGGTTGCACACAACAGGCTGCACTACCCCTGTGTGTGTTGCAGACGGCCATCTCCCCTGTGCGCTTCAGCACACTAAAAGAGCAAATTCCATCTAAAAGAGCTTCACGGGTGGAACATTTTTAAAGACGCGTCTATTTAAAGATGTCGTAGCATCCGTGTGTTTCTGGGTGCGGTCGTTACCTGGCGCTGGGTGATGGTCACGATTGCTGCTTCTCGTGTCTGGACATGAAGCACACTGAGGTGGCTTTCGTGGATGACTCATGCTCCCATTGCGGGGGTATGACCATCTCGGTGTTGCGGACCAGACCTTTCTTCCCGGAGGTGCATGATGAGATCGGTCGGTTGCGATGCAATTGTGTCCAAATGCC
>NW_015506392.1:66937-68187 GCF_001515645.1 Sinocyclocheilus grahami
CGCCACTGACCTCGTGGTCAGTGGTACCCAAATACTCGACAAAAGGGCAATTTCTTCCACCTCTGGGTCCCCTGAGGGGATGGGGGGTTGTGAACGATCCAGAGCCGTATCACACTCACCCTCCTCTCTCGCCAGTGAGCAGCAGTGGGCGGTTCGGGAGGACGAACCAACGGACTACCCACGCACCCTTTGCTCAAACGCAGGTCAGTGTTACACACACCCAGACCCCGCCTCGGGCCGGGTCCCTGCGTTCTTCCGTGCTGCCCCACTGCGGATATGCCTGTAGTTCTGTTGATGACACTTACGCGGTGTCTGGGAGCCTGGCTAGAGCTATCCAGCCCGTCTTGATGGCTCCTTCGAACTGTCAGGCTCGGCTATGCGATTCAGTTCGCCCAGCGCCCTCCCAAGTTCAGGGGCATCCACTTTACATTAGTGAAAGCAGCAGATGCCCCTGTCTTGCGTGCAGAGATCGCAGTCCTACTGGCGAAGGACGCGGTAGAGCCGGTTCCTCCAGCCGATATGAGGTTGGGGTTTTACAGCCCTTACTTCATTGTACCCAAGAAAGGCGGTGGGTTGAGACCGATCTTGGGTCTGCGCGTCTTGAACCGGGCCCTTCACAGGCTCCCGTTCAAGATGATCACGCAGAAATGCATCTTCAGGTGTATCCGTCCCCAAGACTGGTTCGCAGCGATCGACCTGAGGGACGCGTACTTCCATGTTTCTATCCTTCCGCGCCACAGGCCATTTCTGCGGTTTGCGTTCGAGGGGCGGGCATACCAGTACAAGGTCCTGCCCTTCGGGCTGTCCCTGTCGCCCCGTGTCTTCAGGAAAGTTACGGAGGCAGCCCTTGTTCCCATGAGAGAACAGGGCATTCACATTCTCAACTACCTCGACGATTGGCTCATACTCGCTCAGTCTCAGGATCAGTTGTGCGAACACAGGGATTTGGTACTTTCACACCTCAGCCTGTTGGGCCTTTGGGTCAACTGGGAAAAGAGCAAACTCTCCCCGACGCAGAGGATCTCTTTTCTTGGAATGGAGTTGGACTCAGTCGGACAGATAGCACGCCTCATGGAGGAACGTGCTCAGTCGGTGTTGAACTGCTTGAATACATTCAAGAGCAGGATGGCGGTCCCACTGAAAGAGGTAGTCGACACCATCACTTCGGCGAGAACACCGTCTACGAGACACGCCTACGCATTGAAGTGGAACCTGTTCGTTGAGTGGTGTTCTTCTCGCCGAGAAGACCC
>NW_015506392.1:68268-68731 GCF_001515645.1 Sinocyclocheilus grahami
CAGGTTCCTTAAGGGGGCGAGAAGGTTAAACCCTCCACGGCCCCCATCTATACCCTCTTGGGACCTGACTCTAGTGCTCACGGCACTAAAACAGGGCCCATTTGAGCCTTTGCAGACGGTTGAGCTGAAGTTCCTTTCGATGAAGACTTTGCTCCTGCTGGCATTGGCCTCCATCAAGAAGGTAGGGGACCTGCATGCATTTTCGGTCAACGATTCGTGCCTAGAGTTTGGGCCGGCTGATTCCCAGGTAACCCTGAGGCCCCGGCCCGGCTATGTGCCCAAGGTGGTGAACCTCCAAGCGCTGCCCTCGGAGTAGGCAGACCCAGCCCTAGTGTTGCTCTGTCCCGTCCGAGCCTTAAGGTGCTACGTAGACCGGATGCAAAGCTTCAGGACCTCAGACCAGCTCTTTGTCTGTCACGGAGGCCGGCAGAAGGGGAATGCCGTCTCTAAGCAGAGGATGGCC
>NW_015506392.1:72025-73228 GCF_001515645.1 Sinocyclocheilus grahami
CCTTAAGGTGCTACGTAGACCGGACGCAAAGCTTCAGGACCTCAGACCAGCTCTTTGTCTGTCACGGAGGCCGGCAGAAGGGGAATGCCGTCTCTAAGCAGAGGATGGCCTACTGGATAGTGGATGCCATCACCCTGGCTTATCAGGCACAGGGTGTGCCCTGCCCGTTCAGGTTGCGAGCTCACTCAACCAGAAGTGTTGCATCCTCCTGGGCGCTGGCTCGTGGCGCCTCGCTGGTGGATATCTGTAGGGCTGCCGGGCTGGGCGACCCCTAACACGTTCGCTAGATTCTATAGCCTTCGCGTGGAGCCGGTATCCTCCTGTGTTCTCACCTCAAACGGGTAGAAGCACTGAGAGGCCCCGGCTTTGGGTCGGCTTGCTAAAACCACTCCAGAGAGTCCATATAGTAGACCCTGTTGAGTTCCTCTGTCCCCTCGGCAGCCAGACGAGGCGGAGTGTCTGGCGCCAGGCCTTCACTCGTTGAATCCTTGAGAACCGGTAGAAGGCAGGGTTCCATACGTAAGACCTAAGTGGATCCCATATGGGTAAAGTCCATGGTATAGCCTTGAGCCCGTGTTTCCCCGGCAGACTTCTGCCATTCCAAGAGGGTTACAATCATCTCCATTCTTCCATATGCACCTAAGGAATGTTCATATGTGTATTGCTTCCGAAACCTCCTTCTGTGAGTGCAAAGTACAATATCCACACCAGTGCGGTGACTGACTGCCACACATACTCCTCAAAACATTAGATTCATCCGCGCTGGAGCCGAGCCGCCGCACAACCAACGCAAGAAAGATAATTCCGCAAACAGCTGCAATTGGTGTTCAAACAGAGATGCGACAAAGAGGCAAAATTTACGGACTGCAGCTTTAATGATCAATATATAATTCATATTTAATATTAATATTTTTATTCATGCACAAAGTATATATATATATATATATATATATATATATATATAAATGCACTATTTAAATTTTCGTACAGTATCCATTAAAAAAATTATCAGTTGATTAATCGATTAATCGCAGTGTGGGCCAACCTAGCGATCGGTATCGGTAAAATCCACTATCGGTCGACCTCTATTAAACATTATATTTACTTCAAACTGAAATCTTTTGGAATCTGATTACGTAATCCAGTAATCAGTTACTACCCAGCACTGCAGACAGAGAAACAGCTGATGCATAAAAAAAAAAA
>NW_015506392.1:74038-80751 GCF_001515645.1 Sinocyclocheilus grahami
TCATTTTTACCCCACGGGGTGAGATCTTGCGTGGAGCCCCAGATCGAGGGAGATTATCAGTGGTGTTGTATGTCTTCCATTTTCTAATAATTGCTCCCACAGTTGATTTCTTCACACCAAGCTGCTTACGTATTGCAGATTCAGTCTTCCCAGCCTGGTGGAGGTCTACAATTTTGGTCTTGGCCATGGTGGAGTTTGGAGTGTGACTGTTTGAGGTTGTGGACAGGTGTCTTTTATACTGATAACGAGTTCAAACAGATGCCATTAATACAGGTAACGAGTGGAGGACAGAGGAGCCTCTTAAAGAAGAAGTTACAGGTCTGTGAGAGCCAGAAATCTTGCTTGTTTGTAGGTGACCAAATACTTATTTTACCGAGGAATTTACCAATGAATACTTTAAAAATCCTACAATGTGATTTTCTGGATTTTTTTTTCTCATTTTGTCTCTCATAGTTGAGGTATGCCTATGATGAAAATTACAGGCCTCTCTCATCTTTTTAAGTGGGAGAACTTGCACAATTGGTGGCTGACTAAATACTTTTTTGCCCCACTGTATATATATATATATGCATTTCACAGATGCTTCAAAGTGACTTACAACAGAGGAGTAAAAACTGTTTGTCACAGAGCAAATAATATTTGCAATATACAATGGCAGGTTTATTAGAAAGCTAGATTGGTCCTCACCGGGCCTCGATGACGTGACAGTGCAGGCTGGTTCTCTGAGCGTCTCTATGCAGCTCCAGAGCCAAATGAATCTCACCCTGAACCTCTTCATCCGGATCCACACGTGTCAGATTCAGCCAGTTATCCAAACCTGCAGGAAAGACACATATAATAAAAGGGCTGAAATTTCACATATTTGAACAGATTTGAACTACAAAAGAGGCATTGGATATGTTCAGCGGTGCATGCATACTATTCATGCTATTTTCTTTTTTGCAGTATACAGTATTTATACTCTAAAACGGAAACATATTTATAGTTTGCATTTGCAACCCTAATGCACTGCAGATCCTGCAATGCAATGCAAACATTTCATATCAACTGCCAGTGTTATTCAGTATCATTTAGATAATATAATTTTTATTTTTTTTAATAGTTTTGTAAAAAAAAAAAAAAGAAGGTTATTTTAGAATTTTACGATTTTATTTTTCAGCGGTGCATGCATACTATTCATGCTATTTTCTTTTTTGCAGTATACAGTATTTATACTCTAAAACGGAAACATATTTATAGTTTGCATTTGCAACCCTAATGCACTGCAGATCCTGCAATGCAATGCAAACATTTCATATCAACTGCCAGTGTTATTCAGTATCATTTAGATAATATAATTTTTATTTTTTTTAATAGTTTTGTAAAAAAAAAAAAAAGTAGGTTATTTTAGAATTTTACGATTTTATTTTAATAAAAAAAATGCTTATATAGTTTTTATATTTTTTATTAGTGATTTTTATTGCAGCTTTATTTATTTTAGCACATCCAGTCAAACTAAATTAAAATTAGACATATATTTTATTTCAGTTAAAGCTAATTTTATTTCAAGTAAAGATTTTTTTAATGGTTTTATTTTTTTGTTAACTATAATAATCCTGGTGTAAATTTTAACATCTCCTTGACTCATTTATTTTATTGTATTAAAAATACAAAACATTTAATCTCATTTTAATATTCATTATTTCTGAGATGATAACTGGATGCCACATGCTGAATCAAACATGCAATGTTTTAGGTTTAATATAGCATAATACTGTTTAAACGTTTATTCAGAATACAGTAAGAGATTTATTGCATGCCAAATGCAGCGGCTCTAAAAAGGTTTTACATTGTATCACATTTCAGAGATTTTGGAAGCACGATCAAAAAATTTGTCAAAAAGGTGATGTAAATGATTTGACTTGCAGTTCATTTGTCAGACTGAAAATGGAAGGTTAAGTCGTGCATAATGCATTGTGGGATACAGTATCTCATGCATACAGTATCCTTGTGCTCTGGCTGTATATTATGCCCAAAATGAGTATTTGGTGTTTGCAAACATGCATACATAAAATTCTCATAATCATGCAGAGTAATCTGAACACGGCCAGCCATCATGATTTTAAAGCAGAGCAGGTAGAGCAGGAGGACGCAGTGCAGTTACAGTAAATCATCTCTCATCGGAGAGTTTCTCAGAGCCAAACGCTTCCCATGATCCCGTGGGTGAGGGGTGAGTCAGTCCTGACAGGCTGCAGTGATTCATGCAGGGCAAGTGCATGCTGGGAGAACATGAAACCCACTGCGGGGTGGCGTGGTCGCTAACACATCACGCGTGTGCCTGTAATAACTAATAACTCCTGCCTTTCAGCTGAGGGGATTACTTGGGATGAAAATACTCATTGCTCGTCTCCCCGGCTGATTTTAATCACTGTGCTCACTTTCATAGTAACTGTTTTATGGTTTAATACAAAGATTGTGCCAAGTCATTTCAGTTTCTGTACTTTTAACTAAACATATTCCATGTTTTTGGCTTATAATCATACAGTGAGATGACTGCTCCTGTTGCCATGGTGATCAGGGTTATTATAGTTAACTAAAACTGTAACAAAAAATATTGTTACTTGAAGTAAACATTAATTGAAATAAAATAAATTTATGTATATATATATATATATTTATATGTTAAATGTTTTTAAAATATTGTTATATTTTTATTATTTTATGCTATAGTATAGTATATGTTATATTATATTATGTAATATTATTTTATATTTTATTATTTATATTATTATTCTTTTTTAAATGATCTACTTGTGTCTAAGTATTACTTTGTTCTGATTTTTCTTTATTGCCAGGCGTTATTGTACGCAGCCTAATGAGTTTTGGTTTTGTTAATTAGGGAAATGATCCTGCACAATATTAATTTGTGCTGAATGGGACTGTTTTCTGCACACTTGTTATTCTTTGTAGAAAATTGCAATATAAAAAATTAGTAATAAAAAACGTGCAAGAAAACAAACACAAAACAGCACCGTAAAGGTCAGCTCTGCGGTCAGAAATAACCAAAGTGATGTTCAGACTTGAATTTCTGCATTCATCTTCATCTTTAATAATCACACGCTTACCTTTGTGTTGAGCAGCGATCACATCTTTACTCAGGGAGATTTTACCAATCACATCATCATGACTGCAGCATGAGAAATGATACGAGATGCTTGTTAATGTTCAGAAGATTTTCATATTAAACCACCAGCATGATCATCATCAACTCTACAATTACAGACATTATGAAACACAGATAAACAGATATCGAATCAAAGACGTGGTCATCACACCATCTGCGTGTTTGTGTGAGCAAATGTTCTGCTGCGTGAATGTGAATGTCTTCATTTACAAACACCGCATGAGTTCATCACATGACGCGAGTCTGCACAACACAAACACCAGCAGAAGACTAGCGGCTAACGGGAACCAGCACTAACAAAACATTCTTATAACCATATTCAGATTTGATATACGTACTCAGAAAACCATTTTACTCAAAATGTCCTTATGATGCTGTTTGTACTCGATGAACGTTCTAAACAACAGTTTTGTAACCTTTAAATAACCTTCTAGTCATGTTCATAGAATATTAAAAGTAAACATTCAAAAAATGTTACATTTTGGGTTAAAATAAAATTTATAGCCACAACACAAACACCAGCAGAAGACTAGCGGCTAACGGGAACCAGCACTAACAAAACATTCTTATAACCATATTCAGATTTGATATACGTACTCAGAAACCATTTTACTCAAAATGCTGTGATGCTGTTTGTACTCGATGAACGTTCTAAACAACAGTTTTGTAACCTTTAAATAACCTTCTAGTCATGTTCATAGAATATTAAAAGTAAACATTCAAAAAATGTTACATTTTGGGTTAAAATAAAATTTATAGAACGTTTAAGAAACATTTTAGCAATCTTTAAATAACGCTATAATCACAACAAGAAACCTAGAAATTTTAACCTTATTAGAATATTACAAATAAATGCTCAAGTAACGTCATATTGTGGGTGAAAATGAAATTAATTAGTGGAACGTTTAAGAAACATTTTTGCAACCTTTAAATAATGTTACATAAAAACTGGACATTTTACCATGCTTAGAATACTAAAAATAAATGTTACATTTTGGGTGCAAATAAAGTTAGTACAATGTTGTAAGAAAGTTTGGCAAAACTTTATTTTAAAGTGTCCTTGTTACACATGTTACATGTACTTACTATTATAATAACAATTAATTATGCATAATTACATGCAAGTAACCCAAATCCTTACCCTATAGTAAGTACATGTAGTTTTTTAATAAATGTATAATTACACTGTAACAAGGACACCTTAAACTAAAGTGTAGCCGAAAGTTGTAAAGTGTTTATAATCTTTAACTATCGTTCTAATCACACCAAGAAAATATATTCTGATGCTCTTAGAATATTAAAAATAAGCATTCAAATAATGTAATATTTTGGGTGAAAATAAAGTTAGTAGAACGTTTAAGAAATGTTTTAACTTTTAAATATCGTTATAATCACAACAAGAAAACTGGACATTTCAACGTTTTAAAATATTGAAAATAAATGTTCAAATAACGTTATATTTTGGGTGAAAACTGGAAAGTTTAGCGTTCTTAGAATATTAAAAATAAACACTGAAATAATGTTATATTTCGAGGTAAAAATTAAATGAGTAACACGTTTAAGAAACGTTTTTGTAACCTTTAAATAATGTTATAATTGCGACAAGAAAACTGGACATTTTAGCGTTCTTAAGACTATTAAAAATAAATGCTCAAATAACGTAATTTTTTGGGTGAAAATAAAGTTAGTAGATATGTTTTTGTAACCTTTAAATAACGTTCTAATCGTGACTAGAAAACAATAAAGATAGTAGAACGTTGTAATGAAACATTTATTTGAAAACAACGTTCCCACAACGTTTTTAGAAGCTAAATGTGTTCCACTGCTGTTGGTTTACTCATGCATTCATCTCGTCTGGACTGAGATGCTTCTCAAACGCGTTTATCACGAATCACGCTTGTTACCCAATCGTGTCTTCATCCATGACGTAAAAGGTGAGCGTATGGAAGCCCATCGGCAGATGAAGGGTGTATTCCTCGCCCCAGAACGGATTTAGGTTTCTCCAGACGGTGGCGGTTCTGGACGGGACACAGAAAAGATGTTTTACTGAACACTTTCCTGTGCTTCATGCGGCACGGAGCCAATTTGCGTACATTTAATACCTGCATTCGAGCCTGAATTAGAATCTGCCTAGATACAGAGAACAATTTAAAGGGCCATAAGTGACGAGGATGGAAAACAATCAATCAATTCACCCAATTTCTCAAAGGGAGGCCTGATCATTTCCATTTCAAAAGACACAACGCTTTTTAAATATGCACCACACCAGGTGTGCTGTTCATCTATCAACTATCACAATACAGCATCTGAAAGCAACACGACACGCAATGCACTGACTCTTTCACACACACATCATTTCTGGGGAGGGGGTTGTGATTAGTTAGTTGTTCTCCATGGTAACCAGCTGATGTTGTAAAGTGCATCATCACCGCATCAGTCAAACAATCAATAACCAATACAACACCACTTACTGATCAAGCCAATTAATCATCATGCATGCAATCAATAAATCAATGATTAATTAGGATGATTAATTGATCTTTCAAAACAAGAACAAATGCAATAAATGACCTGCTTGTGTGTGCTTTCGTGGACATATAGCCATATAAATGACGACAAACCTTACGTCTACATCTATTTTTTTTTATTTCGGACTAACTGTAAAATAGAACTTTTTGCATCTTTAGAATTACAGAAACATGATTACAAATCAGTTTTACAATCGAGGCCATCACCAAATGTGTTGCCTGATTTAGTTCACTTCTAGAGGCAATTGTCTGCCCAAAATATAACTAAACTGATTAGCAACACAAAGTATCTTGAAGCCACATTAGTGAGCTTTTATATTTCATTTGTTAGCACTATCAGCTCACACAAACCTGCTGACATCAGTAGATATAATATAACCCCTGATTTAGCCATTTTATGCGCCTTTCAATCAGTGAGGAACACTTGTTGCTTTTTCAGATTTATAAAAAAAAACATTTTTACTTTATTTGAAAGGTTTGTTCGATTTGAATTATTTCCCAATTACAACATTTTTTTTTTTTTACTTTATTTTAAAAAACAATTTTACTTAATTTGAAAGTTTTGTTTGATTTAAGCTATTTCACAATTACAAAAAAAAATATTTACTTTATTTAAATAAAGGAACGTTTTGTCAGATTGTACCTATTTCACAATTACAAAAAGTATTTACTTTATTTAAAAAAAAAAAAAAAATTAAGGATAGTTTTGTCAGATTTGATCTATTTCACAATTACAAATTTTATATATATTATGTACTTCATAAAAAAACTTTTTTTCTCTTTTTAAAGGAAAGTTTTGTTTGATTTTATCTATTTCAGAATTATACAAAAATACTATTTACTTTATTTAAATTGTTTTTTAAATTTTATGGAACATTTTGTTAGATTTGATCTATTTCAGAATTATTAAAATATTATTTAATTTATTTAAAAACATTCACACACACTCACTCACTCACACACACACACACACACACACACACACACACACACACACACACACACACACACACACACACACA
>NW_015506392.1:80772-84638 GCF_001515645.1 Sinocyclocheilus grahami
CTCACTCACTCACACACACACACACACACACACACACACACAGGTGAGAATGTGACACTCACCTGGCCACGACCTCATTGTCAACTTTGATGATGCAGTACGGATCACTGGTCCCAGAACTTGACAAAAACACACATCATCCTCATGTTAACAGCATAATGACGACAGAGTACTAGATCAAACACTTGAGAACATTCTCAGAACGTTCTGGCACGTTCTCTCATATTTATGAGCGGGTTTCCAGCAACTTTAATAGAACGTTTGTTTGAAGTTTTTTAATAACATTCTCGAAATGTTAGCTCAAAAACATTATTTATACGATGCTCACAGAATGTTTTAGTTTATGAAATGTTACTTGCCTACTTACTAATCGTTTCACGTTCTCAATGTTCACTGGACATTCAAAAGTAACGTTGTTGTAATGTTTTCACAATTATAAAACAGAATGTTCGCTTAACCAAGAAAAGAAAAAAAACGTGTTTAAAACATTTTAATGTTCAGAGAACATTCACAAATAACCTTTTCATAACTTAATGGGAAGATTTGCAAAACATTCTGGCAAAGTTCTTTAAAAGTTATGTACAAACGGGTTTAACTTTAATAGAAACTTGTCTGGTCTTTAATAACTTAAGCACAAAAACCTTATTTATACAATGTTCATGGAACGTTTTTACTGAGAGGTTTTAGTTGGGTGTTGGTCTAATGTTTTTTTAACGTTACATTTTAATGTTTTGAACGTTCAGAGAACATTCAGAAATAACATTTTCATAACTCAATAGGAATATTATCAGAACATTCTGTAATAGTTATGTATAAATGGTTTTTCCAGTAACATTAATATATTAATACAAATAACACTCAGTGTTGGGGGTAATGCATTACAAGTAGCGCAAGTTATGTAATCAGATTACTTTTTTCAAGTAGCAAGTAAAGTAATGCATTACTTTTAAATTTACAATGAAATATCTGAGTTACTTTTCCAAATAGTAACAGTTACTTTGTTTTCTCATGTATTGACTGACAGCTCTCCGGTTGCTATGTTGTGTGTGTGTGTGTGTGTGTGTGTGTGTGTCTGTGTGTGTGTGTGTGTGATGTTACTCATCACACTCGCACAAAAACAGATCCAGTATTCCTCAAAATGAATAAAACCGTGAAATGCAAACTCGGAATGTGACGCAAACCTGCAATAATTAAATATATTAAATAACACAAATATCCTTTATGTATTTAATCCCATTTCATGAACCAATGTCTTTGCTGCTGACCTTCAATGATCCAATTAAACCATACTAAGCAAAAAAATGGCTTTAAATAAACATAACATTTGTGGTTTTTATTTTATTGCTGATTGTGTTGAACTTTCTTCAATTGAGAGGTTTGTTTGAGCTGCGCTGTCTGTACAGACATGAATTAACATTTCCTTCACTCTGAGGCTTATTCATTTCACACTTTATGGCTTAAAAGGGCTTTTACATTTGCCAAAAATATATATTTTTATATTAAAAACAATCAAGCCCAGCCCAGATTTAAAAAGTAACGCAAAGGTAACGCAACGCATTACGTTCCATAAAAAGTAACGCAGTAACGTAATTTGTTACTTTTTTTAGGGAGTAGCGCAACATTGTAACGCATTCCTTTTAAAAGTAACTTTCCCCAACACTGATAACATTCCCATTTTTTTTATAACAGGGGACATTAAAAAGTAACGTTCCCATAATGTTTGCAAAATTAACATTAGTATGACCAAGGAAAAAAATAAAAGATAGTAAAAAAAAAAAACGTTCAGAGACTATTCAGAAATAACGTTTTCAACGTCGAAGCCAAACATATTTCTGTGAGCAGGACACATTTGTGATCAGTAGCATAACTCTCATGAGAGCCAGGCTCTTTTGCGTGAACTTACACGTCTTTAGCAGGCAGGTTGCGTCCCTCGACGATGCGAAAGTAGAGAGAAGTGTTTCTGGCCATGATGAGAGGAGCTCATGCCACTGAAGATCTGCAGGACTGGATCAGAGCTGGTCAAACCCCGAGAAGCATCATGATCAAAAACCTGAAGCTCAGATCAGGAGGACTGAAGACATGACATGAAATCAATTATAACGTCGCCTGCAAGATCCAAAAAGAAGTCAAATAAAGCATATCTTCAATGCAATAACTGTATCATGATGTTCAGGTGATGCTATGATCAGATCCGCTCTGGAGTTTCACACCGGCTTGATCTGCGTAAATCCATTGATCCCGCGCCCATCGATCCACTCGATCAGTTATGCATCGGTGCCGGTAATGTTTTCTGTAGTCATTATGCGAGATAAATGCATTATTGTCATTGCAACAGTGCGTGAGTCGTGATGCCTCTGTCTCTGTTCTCGGGTGATGATGAGATGATGATGATGATGCTGAGGCTTCAGTGATGCTGATGAGAAACTGAGTGAACAGCGACATCTGCTGGTGAGCGACGCACAGTGCAGCGTCCTGCTGCTGTTACCACAGAAACATCGACATCACAACGTTATACTACAGTATATAACATTCCCAATATACTGTACATATACACACTGCCGTTCAAAAGTTTGGGATCAGTACGATTTTTAATGTTTTTTTTTTTTTAAAGAAGTCATCAAGGCTGCATTAGTTTGATCAGAAATACAGAAAAAAACATTAATATTGTGAAATATTATTGCAATTCAAAATAATGGTTTTCTATTTTAATATACTCTAAAATATATTTTATTTCTGTGATGCGCAGCTGTATTTTCAGCATGATTCCTCCAGTCTTCAGAGTCACATGATCTTCAGAAATCAGTATAATATGCTGATTTATTATCAATATTGGAAACAGATTTTCTGCTTAATATTTTTTTTGGAACCTGTGATACTTTTTTCCAGGATTCTTTAAGTTAAAAATAACAGCATTTATTTAAAATATAAATCTTTTTTAACAATATACACTGTTAAAAAGGTTGGGGTCAGTAATTATTTTTCTTTCTTTCTTTGAAAGCAATGAATGCTTTCGTTCAGCAAGGATGCGTTAAATTGATAAAAAAAAGTGATAATAAAGACTTATACTGTTATAAAAGATATCTATTTTAAATAAATGCTGTTCTTTTTAAATTTATTCATCAAAGAATCCTGAAAAACATATCACAGGTAAAAAAAAAAAAAGCAGCACAACTGTTTTCAACATTGATAATAATCAGAAATGTTTCTCGAGCAGCAGATCAGCATATTATACTGATTTCTGTTGGCACATTAATGCATAATTTAGGTGAGCATGACCAGTGTTATTTTAGTATTATTTGAATGCTATTATAGTATTTATTAATATTTTAAATTAGGTTATAGTTTTATATTTTCGTTTTTGTAGTTCATTTTATTTTAGCTAGTTGCCAAGGCAACATTTCTCATTTCGGTCTTAGTTCTTCATCTAATATTTTATTTTATTTTATTTCAACTTTATTTCAATCAACAAAAACAATTTTTAATTCATCCACTCATACTTATTCACTCAGATTTTAAAGGGGTATTATTTGCTTTATTATGTGCTCTTCTTGGTGTACAAGCTGAATGTGGGATGGCCGTGTGCGTGAAGATCAGTCTGATGCCGCCAGACAACAAGAGAGACACTATTACCTGCTGTCAGAGCTGCAGATGCTCGGGAAGGACCTGCCCATGTGCTCACATCATCACATCACATAATCACTTAACATTACATCACATCACATCATCACATCACATAATCACATCACATAATCACTTAACATTACATCACATCACATCATCACATCACATAATCACTTAACATTACATAACATCACATCATCACATTACATAATCTCTTAACATTACATCACATCACATCATCACAT
>NW_015506392.1:85203-96846 GCF_001515645.1 Sinocyclocheilus grahami
ACTGTTTTCAACATTGATAATAATCAGAAATGTTTCTCGAGCAGCAGATCAGCATATTATACTGATTTCTGAAGATCATGTGACACTGAAGACTGGAGTAATGATGCTGAAAATACAGCTGCGCATCTCAGAAATACATTACAGTTTACTATACATTCACATAGAAAATTATTATTTTAAATTGCAATAACATTGTACAATATTACTGTTTTTTTCTGTATTTTTGATCAAATAAATGAAGCCTTGATGAACAGAAGAGACTTCTTTAAAACAAAAGAAGTTGTCCCTTTTGAACAGCATTATACATATATATATATATAGCTGGGTTGTAACTGATTACATGTAATCTGGATTACTTAATCAGATTCCAAAAATGTATGCAATAAAAAATAAGGAATAAAAGCTGCAGTATGTAACAATAAGTTGAACAAAAATATTAAAATATTAATTAAATATTAATTAAAACTTAGACATAATAATACATCTATTATGTCTATGAATTATTAAACTAAGAAAACGTCTAGACATATGAAAGAGCAACCCCTCGTGCTGAAGGACCTCAGCTCCGCTGGTGCGCATGCGCAAACTTGCACGCACAGTTCAAAACAATTGTCACTTGAGTCTGTAATTTGTTATTATACATAATAAACATCAAACGAACGTTCGTATTTAAACTCGACACGCCTTAAGCATCAGCCTTTTCCTCTCCGGAAGCCGAAATATGAAGCAGGCAGGAGTTTCGTTCAGTTGAATCTGTTTTTAGTGTCAGTTATAAGAGATTTACCATCTTACAAGCTGAAAAGACACTAACGATCAATAAATAATTCATATCGATTACAAAACTATCTATGTACAATAACCCTCCTGATTATTGAATTGCTTTTGTCTTTATATTCAGTTTCTACTAGTTTATTGCATCTTGCTTGCTTATATATTTATTTGATTGTATATGTTTTGAATACAAATAATAACAACCATAATCATAATAATTAACAAGTAACATTGTTTATTATCCTAAATGAGTGTTTACAGTTGTCAAGCTGCTTGGCACATTAATGCATAATTTAGGTGAGCATGACCAGTGTTATTTTAGTATTATTTGAATGCTATTATAGTATTTATTAATATTTTAAATTAGGTTATAGTTTTATATTTTCGTTTTTGTAGTTCATTTTATTTTAGCTAGTTGCCAAGGCAACATTTCTCATTTCGGTCTTAGTTCTTCATCTAATATTTTATTTTATTTTATTTCAACTTTATTTCAATCAACAAAAACAATTTTTAATTCATCCACTCATACTTATTCACTCAGATTTTAAAGGGGTATTATTTGCTTTATTATGTGCTCTTCTTGGTGTACAAGCTGAATGTGGGATGGCCGTGGGAGTGAAGATCAGTCTGATGCCGCCAGACAACAAGAGAGACACTATTACCTGCTGTCAGAGCTGCAGATGCTCCTGATGCCGCCAGACAACAAGAGAGACACTATTACCTGCTGTCAGAGCTGCAGATGCTCGGGAAGGACCTGCCCATGTGCTCACATCATCACATCACATAATCACTTAACATTACATCACATCACATCATCACATCACATAATCACTTAACATTACATAACATCACATCATCACATTACATAATATCTTAACATTACATCACATCATCACATTACATAATCTCTTAACATTACATAACATCACATCATCACATTACATAATCTCTTAACATTACATAACATCACATCATCACATTACATAATCTCTTAACATTACATAACATCACATCATCACATTACATAATCTCTTAACATTACATAACATCACATCATCACATTACATAATCTCTTAACATTACATAACATCACATCATCACATTACATAATCTCTTAACATTACATAACATCACATCATCACATTACATAATCTCTTAACATTACATAACATCACATCATCACATTACATAATCTCTTAACATTACATAACATCACATCATCACATTACATAATCTCTTAACATTACATAACATCACATCATCACATTACATAATCTCTTAACATTACATAACATCACATCATCACATTACATAATCTCTTAACATTACATAACATCACATCATCACATTACATAATCTCTTAACATTACATAACATCACATCATCACATTACATAATCTCTTAACATTACATAACATCACATCATCACATTACATAATCTCTTAACATTACATAACATCACATCATCACATTACATAATCTCTTAACATTACATAACATCACATCATCACATTACATAATCTCTTAACATTACATAACATCACATCATCACATTACATAATCTCTTAACATTACATAACATCACATCATCACATTACATAATCTCTTAACATTACATAACATCACATCATCACATTACATAATCTCTTAACATTACATAACATCACATCATCACATTACATAATCTCTTAACATTACATAACATCACATCATCACATTACATAATCTCTTAACATTACATAACATCACATCATCACATTACATAATCTCTTAACATTACATAACATCACATCATCACATTACATAATCTCTTAACATTACATAACATCACATCATCACATTACATAATCTCTTAACATTACATAACATCACATCATCACATTACATAATCTCTTAACATTACATAACATCACATCATCACATTACATAATCTCTTAACATTACATAACATCACATCATCACATTACATAATCTCTTAACATTACATTACATCACATCACATCATCACATTACATAATCTCTTAACATTACATAACATCACATCATCACATTACATAATCTCTTAACATTACATCACATCATCGCAACACAAAATCACATTACATAATCACTTAACATTACATCACATCGCATCACATCATCACATTACATAATCTCTTAACATTACATCACATCGCATCACATAATCACATTACATAATCTCTTAACATTATATCACATCATCACATTACATAATCTCTTATCATTACATCATCACATTACATAATCTTAACATCGCATCGCATCACATCATCACATTACATAATCTCTTATCATTACATCACATCATCACATCACATCATCACATTACATAATCACTTAAAATTACATCACATCACATGATCACATCATCACATCACATCATCGTATCGCATCATCACATCGTATCACATTACATCGCATCACATCACATCATCACATTACATAATCATTTAACATTACATCACATCGCGTCACATTACATGATCACATCACCGCATCGCAACATCACATCACATCACATCACATAATCACTTAACATTACATCACATAATCATCACATCACATCACATTACATAATCATTTAACATCACATCACATCACATTACATAATCACTTAACATCACATCTAGGGATGCAGCGATTAACCGGTTTCACAATAAACTGCGCTTTAAAACATCAAGGTTAATTAATCGTAAAGGTTCCGCTAAACCGTGTGTTTCTGTTACATGGAATGGAACTGTTGCAGCTTGCACAAAATGAAAACAAAGTTACACTAGCGGTGCACCAGCTTAAAATCCTGTGCTTATCAGAGACACGGAGGCTACTACACGCATTAGATTAACTGTGACAGAGGAACCAAACAGCGATGCTTTATTTCCACCAGAGAAATGATTGAAGTGTGGGACCATTTTGGGTACACCAAGAATGACCAGGGTGTCAATTCAATATTGCCATAAAAAACTGCTGCTAAAGAGCGAATACACAAGGGATAATGCACGGCTAGCTGTACATTGAACGATTTTAATGCACGATGTAGTATTATTCATAAGATTTTTTTTTCACCATGTTTCCAAATTCTCTACCCCAGGTCCAAAAGAAATGTAAAGAATGTACAAACTGAAAACATTACATACTTGTGTGATCTATTTCCATTTGTTATTTCCAAAAGAGAAATACTGTCATGGTTGTTTACAGAGCAGAGGTCACCTTTTTTAATTCCAATGGGAGAGATGGAATTATGAATTTAGTTTAATTTAGTTATTACATTAACATATGAATTATGTTTGACTAATATTTTGACTTATTATAATAACAATAATCATGCCCAATGTTATTTTAGTACTATTTATATACTAACTATACAATATTTATTTGTTATTTATTAATGACATTTTCTTTTTTTTAGTTCAAGTCGTACTGTTAATATTAATATTGTCATTTTTATTATTTTTTTATTTTATTTTTATTTTATATTTCTATTTCACTTTGATTTATATTTATTTCAGTTTAGTTTGAGTAATTTTTTAATTAATGTTTTAGTAAATTTCAAATTTTCATAGAAAATGTGAGTTTTGTATTTATATACTAACTACATTATTTATTACTATTTATTAATTATATTTTCAGTTTTTATTTTTAGTTAATGTTCATGTCATGTCATACTGTTAATATTAATATTGTTATTTTTATTTTATATTTCTATTTCACTTTGATTCATATTTATTTCAGTTTTAGTTTTAGTAATTTTTAGTAAATTTCAAATTTTCATCGAAAATGTGACTATTGTATTTATATACTAACTATACATTGTTTATTATTACTATTTATTAATTATATTTTCAGTTTTTTTATTTTTAGTTCACGTTTATGTCATATCATACTGTTAATATATGCCCAATGTTATTTTAGTACTATTTATATACTAACTATACAATATTTATTTGTTATTTATTAATGATATTTTCTTTTTTTTAGTTCAAGTTTGTCATGTCGTACTGTTAATATTAATATTGTCATTTTTATTATTTTTTTATTTTATTTTTATTTTATATTTCTATTTCACTTTGATTTATATTTATTTCAGTTTAGTTTGAGTAATTTTTTAATTAATGTTTTAGTAAATTTCAAATTTTCATAGAAAATGTGAGTTTTGTATTTATATACTAACTACATTATTTATTACTATTTATTAATTATATTTTCAGTTTTTATTTTTAGTTAATGTTCATGTCATGTCATACTGTTAATATTAATATTGTTATTTTTATTTTATATTTCTATTTCACTTTGATTCATATTTATTTCAGTTTTAGTTTTAGTAATTTTTAGTAAATTTCAAATTTTCATCGAAAATGTGACTATTGTATTTATATACTAACTATACATTGTTTATTATTACTATTTATTAATTATATTTTCAGTTTTTTTATTTTTAGTTCACGTTTATGTCATATCATACTGTTAATATTAATATAGTTATTTGTATTTTCTATTTCTATTTCAGTTTTAGTAATTTTTTGTACATTTCTAATTTTCATCTAAATTGTGACAAAATGTTTTTTTTTTATATAATTTTTTTATATAATCGACCAATCGTGCCATGTGAGAAGGTGGGATCTACAGATCAAAACAATGCAAATACAGATACAGTATATAACATGTATGAGGACTGTAGAGCACGTCAATAGAAAAACAAAGCCAAAACCTGGACATTTTAAGCATTTTTAGGAGGTGTCTGGGAAAAAGAGGACGTATAGTCACCCTAGTGTTAGTGTGTTTCTCTTGAGTCCATCAGCAAACAGGCTCTCGATCAGTGGGTGAAGAAGAGCAGAGGATGATGGACGAGAAGGTCGTGTCTGAGATGATGCTGAAAGAATCGGACACCAGTCAAACTCTTCAGTTTCATCATGAAATAAGTGCGGATGATCTGTTTTGACTGCTGCAGGACGCTGGACCTTCAAAAGTGTTTATACGAATCTCTTTTAGATGATGATGATGGGCTGGAAATGTCTAACGTGACAACACTGGAGCCCACCACTTTTCTTTTGACATTAAATATCGTTTTGTAATCATATGAAAAATTGGTTTGCTTCTGAGCTTGTTTGCACACATACAGTGCGCTCTTATGATTTATGTTACATGTGAAGGGACCATATTTGTTCATTCTTGAATAATTATTAAAAATGACAGTCTGCATTTATCGACTCTCATTTCTTTGAACATGATTTGCATCACTAAATCACAAACACACGGCTGACTGTCAGGTTTGCTTCATTGAATGTTCAGAGAGCATGTAAATAAACCAGTGAAGCATGGTGGTGGCAGCATCATGCTGTGGGGGTGTTTTTCAGCTGCAGGGACAGGACGACTGGTTGCAATCGAGGGAAAGATGAATGCAGCCAAGTACAGGGATATCCTGGACGAAAACCTTCTCCAGAGTGCTCAGGACCTCAGACTGGGCCGAAGGTTTACCTTCCAACAAGACAATGACCCTAAGCACACAGCTAAAATAACGAAGGAGTGACTTCACAACAACTCTGTGACTGTTCTTGAACGGCCCAGCCAGAGCCCTGACTTAAACCAAATTGAGCATCTCTGGAGAGACCTAAAAATGGCGGTCCACCAACGTTTACCATTCAACCTGACAGAACTGGAGAGGATCTGCAAGGAGGAATGACAGAGGATCCCCAAATCCAGGTGTGAAAAACTTGTTGCATCTTTCCCAAAAAGGTTTAAAATTGATAAAAAGTGATAATAAAAGACTTACATTGTTAGAAATTATTTCTATTTTAAATAAACACAATTCTTTTTTACTTTATTTATCAAATAACCCTGAAAAAGTATCACAGCTTCCAAAAAAAAAGAAGCAAAACTGTTTCTAACATTGATAATAATTCAGCATATTATACTGATTTCTGAAGATCATGTGACACTGAAGACTGGAGGAATGTATTTTATTTTATTTTATTTTATTTTATTTTATTTTATTTTATTTTATTTTATTTTATTTTATTTTATTTTATTTTATTTTATTTTATTTTATTTTATTTTATTTTATTTTATTTTATTTTATTTTATTTTTATTTTATTTTATTTTATTTTATTTTATTTCAATTAATTAATTTATTATTATTATTTTTTTTTTATCTTTTTTTTTTATCTGTTTGATATGGAGGACCAAAATAATGAGTGCCTTGTATTTACAAACTACAGTAGCTTCACAAAAACAAATGTTGTGATTTTTCAACAGATCTTTCTTTCCCTGTTTTCCTCTTTCTTTCAGTGTTTCCACACAGTACAATTCTGTTAGGTGATTATAGTTACCTACGTATCATTTCTGTACATATGACTATAACCTCATGATTTATGACTATAATCTTGTTTTTTTCTTCATTAGAATCATTGAAGAATCATTGATGGCAACAGAGAGATTATGGACATGAAAGACAGGCTGTGTTTGGAATAGCATACTACTATACTATTCTTACTATTTCTGCACTATATATTATGCATACTGTGCTCAGAGAATTGTGAATTCTCTATATGCATGAAATATAAGGATGACTTAATCTTCCATTTGCAGTGTGCTGATTTAACCAGAAATAATATCAACTGTACTTTTAACTTCTTTCATAACAGCCAAAGTTGAATGCATTTAACACACAAACTGGATTCCAAATGGAAGATAGGCATATTTATTTGCTTAATTATAACTGGACGGTTAAGCATCCAATTTAATGCGATAATGCAACACACTGTAGCGTAATACTGTTCAAAACTAATTGCATAATGTGTTGCTTCACATACTATTTCAAAAGACAGTATGCAGTGTGAACTGCTCAGTATGTAGTATGCTAGTTTTCCGTTCTGAACACAGCCAGGATCATCAGATCTCTGGGGCCTTCAGAAATCACAGGTACACTTTTATTGTCCTTTAACAAGCAGCTTGTGGACGTAAATGTGCTCTTGAGCAAACTAGATTGAGCCGCTGCTGATTTCTGCTAGTTTTCTGTCATTATTGTGGGGTTTTCTCATGAGCCTGTGATGTTCTTTACTGAGAGGTTTCTCTTTCGTTGCTCAGGAGCTCTCAGTTGTAATTATTTGTCACACATTATAGAGTATAGAGCTAATAAAGTAGCTTGTATCATTTGTTCTTGAGATAACTAAAATTAAAGAGTTTTGTTGCTTTAAATAAAATAAACATTAATAAAAGAAAATATTAAAAGAAAATATTTCAGCTAGTTGCCAAAGCAACATTACTAATTTTCATTTAGTTCAACTTGATGCACGGAAATTAAAAACAGAGAAAGTTTTTTGTTACTTGAAATAAAATAAACATTAATAAAATAAAATAAAACACTTTTATTTCAGCTCGTTGTCAAAGCAACTTGATGCACTAAAATTAAAACAATAAAAAATATTTTTGTTACTTGAAATAAAATTAAATATTTCAGCTAGTTAAAAACAGAAAGTTTTTTGTTACTTGAAATAAAATCAAAATTAATAAAATAAAATAAAACACTTATTTTATTTCAGCTCGTTGCCAAAGGAACATTTCTCATTTAGTTTAACTTGATGTACTAAAAATAAAACAATAAAAAAGATTTGTGTTACTTGAAATAAAATAAATGCTAATAAAAACAAAATAAAATTTAATAAAATACTAAAATAAGATAAAATATAAAACACTTATTTCATTTCAGCTTGTTGGCAAAGCAACATTTCTTATTAATTTAACTTGATGTACTAAATTTAAAACTATAAAAAAATTGTTACTTGAAATAAAATAAACATTAATAAAAATTACATAAATTGTAAAATAAAATATAATAAAATAAAATGTAAAAAATACTTTATTTCAGCTTATTAGCAACATTTCTCATTTTCTTTTAGTTTAACTCGATGTACTAAAATAACTAAAAGTGAAATAAAAAACAATAAAAAATCATATATATACTGTATTTAAAAAAACAAACTAAAAGGCTAACTAATAAAAATGACAAAAAATACAAGACAACATAATAAAAATTACAAAAATAATAAAAATGACAAAAAAACACAAGAAATTTCCTCTATTATAAAAATATGATAAAATAAAAACATTGACAAATCTGAGCACATTGTTGAAAATCTCATGTGAAACACTAAATGAGACACACGTGAGATCACGGTGGGTTTTTTCTCAGGAGAAACTTCTGAGACTCTGTTCTCCACTGAATCTCACATGCTGTCTAGGAGAGCCAATTGACATTTTATTTTTGGTTTTTGTTCTCTACACTCTTAAAAATAAAGGTGCTTCAAAAGGTTTTTCAAGCGATGCCATAGAAGAACCATTTTTGGTTCCACAAAGAAGTGGAAGTCTTCAGTCAGAGGTTCTTTAAAGAACCATCTCTTTCTTACCTTTTTGTAATCTGAAGAACCTTATTTCGCCACAAAGAACCTTTTGTGAAACAGAAAGGTTCTTCAGATGTTAAAGGTTCTTTATGGAACCATTTAGACAAAAAGGTTGTTCTATGGCATCGTGAAGCACCTTTATTTTTAAGAGTGTATGAGACATGTGACCCAAATGTCCAAATGCATTTTGTGATATTTGTCAGATCTAAAACCCCGTGTCAGAGATTGCTGGAGGTTTTGCTGAACCTGCAGAAGAAAATCACCCAGCTGTCAGATCTTAAAAGGTTAGGAGGGGAATAAACATTTCTGCAGCTCTGACTTCTACATGCACGCTTAACAGGACCACTCCAAACCTTTTACAAAAGCAACTTTTGGGGCTGTTTGTGAACGTCATACGCTTTTATTGCAAGAAAAACACCGCAGGTGATTCAGGTTGACGTGTGCTTGTAGAGGATGAGAGCAATGTGAATCTAGTTGTTTTAAAGGGGTCATATGATGCAATTTGAAGTTCTCCTTTCTCTTTGGAGTGTTACAAGCTGATTGTGCATAGATAAGATCCCTGAAGTTGCAAAGGAAATAAACAATAATTCTTTCTTAATTTTTTAAGTCTCTTATGCTCACCAAGGCTTTTTTTTTTTTGCATTTAGCTTGATAAATAGCATAAATATAAAATAATCTAAGAAAAAGTTGAATATATACAGTATATCAGTATATTAAAAATAAATATTAAATAATATAAATATAAAACAAGTATTTACAGTATATAATTTTTTTACTTATATACTTATGCTCACCAAGGCCTTTATTCATCAACAATAGCATAAATATAAAATAATATAAATATAAAAGAAGTATATTAATATATAAAGTATTATCAATTAAATAATACTCAAAATAATATTATTTAATTGATAATAAATATTATATATTCAGCATATATTCACATATTTGTTTAATATTTATGTTATTTATAATAAATAATATAATATATTACATGTAATAGTGTGAATAAATTGTAAATTATATAATATTATAATATTAAACACTATTCAAATTTAAGACACGTTTGGAGTCAGCAAGATTTGTAATGTTTTTGATAGACTCTTCTGCTCATTTATTTGATTAAGAATACAGAAAAAAACTGTAAAAATGTGAAATATTATTATAATTTAAAATAACTGTTTTCTATGTGAAGTGTAATGTATTTCTGTGATGCGCAGCTGTATTTTCAGCATCATTCCTCCAGTCTTCAGTGTCACATGATCTTCAGAAATCAGTATAATATGCTGATCTGCTGCTCGAGAAACATTTCTGATTATTATCCATGTTGTGCTATTCTTTAAAAAAACAAGTCGAAACTAAACAGCCGAGAGAGTGTGCAGCAGGACGTGAGCTGCTGGTCCTCAGATTGATGTTCTGCAGGTGTTTCACACATTCAGGAATCCGGTCAGCAGAGCAGCAGCTTTGTTCCTCGTGTCACGTTGAGGTCCAGAAACAGATGAGATGCGAAGCAACACACGTCACGCCGCATTTCAGCCTCCAGAAACATGTCATCAGCACATCAGTAAACACACTCTCAGTCTGTCACACGCAGAACAGGAAGCGGCAGAGCTCCTCACTTCCTGTGGCCGAAATCACAGACTGAAATGAATGCAGGGGATTTAACACTATTCAAATTTAAGACACGTTTGGAGTCAGCAAGATTTGTAATGTTTTTGATAGACTCTTCTGCTCATTTATTTGATTAAGAATACAGAAAAAAACTGTAAAAATGTGAAATATTATTATAATTTAAAATAACTGTTTTCTATGTGAAGTGTAATGTATTTCTGTGATGCGCAGCTGTATTTTCAGCATCATTACTCCAGTCTTCAGTGTCACATGATCTTCAGAAATCAGTATAATATGCTGATCTGCTGCTCGAGAAACATTTATTATTATTATCAATGTTGTGCTATTCTTTAAAAAAAACAAGTCGAAACTAAACAGCCGAGAGAGTGTGCAGCAGGACGTGAGCTGCTGGTCCTCAGATTGATGTTCTGCAGGTGTTTCACACATTCAGGAATCCGGTCAGCAGAGCAGCAGCTTTGTTCCTCGTGTCACGTTGAGGTCCAGAAACAGATGAGATGCGAAGCAACACACGTCACGCCGCATTTCAGCCTCCAGAAACATGTCATCAGCACATCAGTAAACACACTCTCAGTCTGTCACACGCAGAACAGGAAGCGGCAGAGCTCCTCACTTCCTGTGGCCGAAATCACAGACTGAAATGAATGCAGGGGATTTTCTGTATGATCTACGCTGACAGTGTGTGTGTGTGTGTGTGTCTGTCTGTGTGTGTGTGTGTCTGTGTGTGTCTGTGTGTGTGTGTGTCTGTCTGTGTGTGTGTGTGTGTCTTTGTGTCTGTGTGTGTGTCTGTGTGTGTCTGTGTGTGTGTGTGTCTGTCTGTCTGTGTGT
>NW_015506392.1:97967-111113 GCF_001515645.1 Sinocyclocheilus grahami
GTGTGTGTGTGTGTGTGTGTGTGTGTGTGTGTGTGTGTGTGTGTGTGTGTGTGTGTGTGTGTGTGTGTGAGAGAGAGTGAGTGACCTGTATTTTTGCATTTGCAGCATTGTGCCATTAGGAGGCAGAGCAGAACAACAGATGAGTTTCAACACTTAGTAAAACACACACAAAGAACAGAGTATATCTGCTTTTATCTTTATTTTGTATTATTTACATCTGTCAGTATACACAGTATTGTAAACATAAATATAAAACAAATATAATGTCTATATATCTGGATAATTATCATGCAGATGATTTAATACTTTATATTGTCATGTATGTCTGTTCTTTTCCTCCTCCATTCTCCTGTTTGATTGTTGTTGTTGTTCATCGACAGCATTATTAGTGCTTGCATCAGCGTTATGAGCAGCTGACGGCCCACCAGTGGCTTCTCTTTGCATGCATAAAATAAAGCAATAACAAAGCCGATATGAACTCGATGGAAACAGAGTGTTACAAAAGTCTGCAGTCTAGTGCTGTGAAGGACAAATATTTGCCACTCAGTTATTTAAACACAATTATGATTCTGAGACACGAAAAGCTGAGAACATGAGGGATTTTTTGCATAAAAGAAAACACGAAACGCCAGATTACAGCTGATTTAAAGGCCGTTCGGTGTGAGTCAGGTTTCTCATAGAGATATGAGTGATGAGGTCAAAGCCGGATACCCTTGTGCTGCTGAAAATCCTGTTTGTAATTTGATGTTCCAGCTCAGAAATGACTGGCTTTGTAAAAAAAAATCTCATCATGCTGTATTGCTATGAAATATTGGATTGAATGTTCTTATCAACTGATTCTCTTTCCGTTAGCACAGGTTTTGTATTTCTTTTTGAGTCTGATTGGTCATAAGCCTCACTGATCATACACCTCAGTTTTTGAGTGAAAAAGCGTTATTTGTGGATAATTTTGGCAACGTTCACTCATAAACTGAGATCGATTAAGCCTGTGATCAATCAGAGTCAAATAGAAACACAGAACTTGTGCTAATTGAAAGAAAACAAGTTGACAAAAAGATTGAATCCAAGATTTGGTAATAAAATCCCATGCATAACAGGAAATTCACATGCACATTTTTTGTTGGCCGGTCATTTTGACCAGATATAAAATACTTAAAATATAAAAACATATATTATTTCAAAAATATGCTGCCAAAAGCAACATCTCTCTCTCTCTCTCTCTCTCTCTCTCTCTCTCTCTTAAAATTTAGTTTAACTTGATGTATTAAAATTAAAACCATAAAAAAATTGTTACTTGAAAATAAATAAATAAACAAGTAAATATGCATACATACATGCATAAACAAATAATAAAATGTAAAATAAAATATAATAAAATATTCATTCAAAAACTGAGGTACAGCATTAATTTTTTTTTTAAGTTTTGACCAGATATAAAATATACAATACTTAATACTTACGCAAGTGTAACAAGGTGGGAAAAAAATATCCTTTTTTTTTAATATCAGTAAGTTTTAGTCCAATGCAATAACATTAACTAGCGTTTTTAGGAAAAAGAAAATCCCCTCCGGGTCAAAATGACCAGAATATGAGGGTTAAGAATGACAATCATAAGTTATATAATAATTCAGAATCCAATCATTCCAGTTCCTTCAGTTCTCGTTAGTGATCGTTCAGTACTTTTGAGGAACTTGTGTAAATTCACAACTATAATTTCTTGTAAGTTATATGTTCCCATAGTGGAGGAAAAACTGCTGGACTATTTTAGTTTAGCACATGAGAAGTAGAATTAAGATGTTAAAGGAACACAATATGAACTTCATTCTGAAGGATCGTGTGTTTCTGATCTCTGCCTTGAATAAGAGCTGCAGGAACATCTGTTAGTTCCTGTGTGTTTTATTGAGACGTCGCAGGTGCGGGACACATTCTGACTGAGGAAGGTGTTTATGAAGTCTCCAGCAGCTGTGATAGTCTTTGTTGGCCATCGGCAGGTTTCAGTGATAACCCTCTAAAGCAGGTAATAACCTCACTGTCTGGCCTAAATGCTATTTTCTGTCCTCAAAACTAGGACAGAAGCGCACACTGATAGACCCATGGAGAGCCGTATTCACAGAAGCTCTCCAGGCGGGAAGTTATTCCTGAATCCGTCGTGCAGTTGTTCATATCGTGTCCCCTTGATTATGCGGCGGAGGGATTTGCTCCTGATTCTCCGTGACTCGGAGGCCCGAGCTCATCTCCGTCTGGGTGAAATGAAGTGGGATTTTCATGCAAGCGCTGCTTGTCACACAGAAAATAATTACTGTGAGTGAGCCATCCAGGAAAACGTCGAAAATATATGTGATGTGGTTTTGAAATAATCCAGAAATGAACAAGAGCAGCTAAAGGAGGCCAATGCAAACACACCGTACTGATAGTGTTACGGCCACTTTAATGTAAAAACTTATATTTAGAAATATATTTATATGATATGAATTTGCTTGTGTTATTTATGTTAAAGGAATAGTTCTGCCAAAAATGAAAACTTGCTGAAAATATGCTCACTCTCAGTCAATCCAAGATTAGGATGGGTTTGTTTCTTCATCAGATTTGGAGAAATGTAGCACTGCATCAGTGTCTCAGCAGTGAATGGGTGCCGTCAGAATGAGAGTCCAAACAGCTGATAAAAACATCACAATAATCCACAAGCAATCCACAGCACTCCAGTCCATCAGTTAATGTCTTGAGAAGCCAAAAGCTGAAACAAATCCAGCATTAAGACGTTTTTAACTCAAATACGAGTTCATAATCCATAACTCTTCCTCCAGTGAAAAAGTGTTCTGGTGTGAATCAGGAGAGAAATCTGCACAGATCAAGCACCGTTTAAACAGCTCTAAACAAATCTGTGGGTTGATTTTGATGTGAGAGATGACAGGAGATGCACTTTTACTCTAGAGGAATTGTTATTGTGGATTATGGACTCGTATTTTAGCCGGAAGCGACGGTTTGAAGTTAAAAACGTCTTGATGGATATTAATGATGCAGCGTTTAGCTTCACAATATGTTCACAGGAGTGGTGTGGATTACTTGTGGATTATTGTGATCAGCTGTTTGGACTCTCATTCTGACGGCACCCATTCATTGCTGAGACACTGATGCAGTGCTACATTTCTCCAAATCTGTTTTCAGCAAATGTTTATTTTTGGGTGAACTATACATAGATGTATAGAAGTTTATATCCACCATGCAAAACGTAAAAAAGGTAATTGCTGCTTTTTATCTCACAATTCAGACTTTTTTGCTTAGAATTGCAAGTTTGTGTCTTGTGTTATAAACTCATGACTCTGACTGCTTTTTCCTCAGAATTCTGAGTTTACATCACACAATTAATAACTCGCAATTGCGTGAAAAAGTCTGAATTGTGAGATAAAGAGTTGCAATTATCTTTTTAATGTTTTTATTCTGTGACGTAAACAAGCTTTCATATCTGATGTTAATTGAAATGATAAAGTGTGTTTTTCTGTTATTTTTCATCCCCCTGGGGTCATTTATTAAGTGAAGAACAGAAAATGTTGCTTTCTGAAGAGTGGAGGAGTTTTTTAACAGCCTAATTTTTGGAATAACAAAAATAAAACACATTATTGGATTGAGGACCGGACGCCTTGTTGATATTAGTTCAATTTCTAGTAGTATTTTCTTGTAAAACGTACTTATTGTTTTAATAATTGTTTTATTTACAACTTTAAAATATATTTTTTACAGTGTAAGTGACAACAGCTAAAAGGAAAGTCATTTCAGAGATTTTGATTAAATATTATAAAGACACATATTGATTTCTTTAGAATAACTGATGAATCGATCACAGACCATATAATATATATTTAATTTTTATTTAATACTGATTTTAAACCGAGATATGAGAAAGTATTTTAATATATTAAAACATGTTATCCTTCAACATCTTTCAGCATTTCTGCAAAAAAAGTAATTTGTTTATTTATTTATTCTGTATTTTTATTTATTTATTTTATTTATTTCTTTACACTTGGCCTATGGTCTACAGAGAAATATCACTTTAACTTCATGTTTTGGACGAGGTTCGACCTTGTTTATTTTGGATGATTTCTCTGCATCTGTCTCTGATGTGATTTGTTCAAATTCACAATGCAACCCAGTATAAGAAAGCAAGTTATTGTTATGAGAAATTAGAAAGAAAAAAATGCAACACAAAGACAGAAAGGAAAAGTGTAATTTTTTTGGACTATTTTATCCAGACATTGCTAAACAAAAGGATGTTGTTTTCACTCCGCAGGGACAAGAAAACAAAGCATCGAATCTAACAAGGCTGTAATTGTTCTCCTTCGTTGCAATTTCGAAGCTGATTTCTTGAAAGCTCGAGAAGAGCTGTTGTGTCAGACATTGTCTGTGCGAGTTTCGGCGTATCAGAACAAAACACATCATTGAGTCTGAAATCCCTGCATGAGTCTGCCAGGCTTTTATTTGCGCGGCAGCGATTGACAGGCCGTCTTCAGGACTTGGCAGCAGTGCTCGATTGTCTAGGCCGGGCGAACCGGGCGAGGAGGAGGCGGCTCGAGGCGTTTTCCCATTACACCTTTGCATTAGATGACAGGCAAAAAAGCCTGTCAGATTGCAACCCTCCCACATGGAGCAAAAAGTGCTGAATTAAAGCAGTGTTGACAGACAGGGCTCTCTCTCTCTCTCTCTCTCTCATCCCCAAATCAATCCACTGATCTGATGCTGAGATGGGTTTGCAGCTCACTATTGAATCCAGAGGTCAGCGCCGGTCCAGTGGATAAGACCGCTGAGCAAAATCCCTTATCGTATCTGTCCAAGGACTTTGCTGTGACCTTCACAAACATTCACACAAGAGCAGATGGCTTTAAACTCCACTGTATGTCAGTGCACAGAGCCCACAAACGCTGCTGAGACTCTTTGTGCCTCCTGTTTATTTTGTTGGACAGTGAAATCCTGGTGGCTGTCAGTTATTGTTTGGCAGTTTTGTGTTGTGGAAGCATATTCAGCATGTGTTGTATTGCAGTGTAGTGCATCTGAGTTATTTTCAGGATCGATTATGCACTGTGTGTGTTTAAAATATTGAACAAGATACCGAATCAGGGTTATTATAGTTAGCTAAAACTAAAAAAAAAACATTTTTGTTAAAATAATGATAAATCTTTTATTTCATGTAATTGCCAAAGCAACATTTCTCATTTTCATTTTGTTTAACTTGCTGTATAGTGTAAAAATTTTTTTTTTTTAAATGAATTTCATGTTTAATTCAATGTGTTACTTGCTGTTTCTTTGCAAAATTTTCTAGCAATTTCTGAGTGAAAATGTTTTCTACATCAAAGTTTTATATTAATTAATTATATTATGTTTTATATGATAATAACTGGAAAAATATGGACATATAAAAAAAATAAATTTATAAAAAAAATACAAAAACACAACAAAATTAAAATAAAGAAAAATACAAAAATAAAAGATAATTCAATATATTAAAAAACTATAATATATCAATGAAATTAACATAGTACTTAATTTAACCACTTTCATTTGATAGATGCATCTCTGTTCGTTGTATTAAATTCATTTGAAATATGTTATGCTTAATCAAATTAAATTATATATAAACAAATAATGAAAATGTAAACGTAAATACATACAATCATACTTTCCTGATATTTTCTGGCATGTTTGCCTGGTAGTATAATGACCTTATTAGTCTGATTTTGCTTGTTTAGTTGTTTGTGAATATGAAATCTTATATCACCATAAGACAGCTGCAATCTCATAATTAATGCATGGATTCACGTCCATTCAGAGCAACGTTGATACAAACAAATATAATGAACTAGAATCAAACAAACTGCTACATTTGACATTTTCAGTCGAACATTTGAGTGGTTCTGCTCATGCAATAATCACTGAGTTGTTTAGTGAAGTGTTGAAGATGGTTGCTAGGGCGTTTCTATGCAGGCGTTCAGACTTTTTGCTCAGTGGTTGCTAGGGTTTTGTAGATGGTTTCTAGGTAGTCTGTACTAAAATGACAGTGGAAAACAATTTATAAATGAGGAGGAGCATTGAAAGAGAGGCACGTGCATCGGTCTGGAGTGCGAGCGGAGCAGCAGGATGCACAGGCCGCTGTGTGCTCACGCTAGCGTGCGTAGATGCGCGTGTGGGCGCGGGTTTGAGCCGCTTTGACTGGCGGCAGCAGGTGGATCTGACGGTTTGCAGGCTTCTTTTCTTTGGCTGTTGGAGATTTTTTTTTTTTGATGACAATTACAGACGTGGACTTCATCCCATTTGGAGCGGCATGTCAAAGCCGTCCACCTGTCCTCCTGCACAGAGAGCTTTACAGCGCCATACGCAGACACTCAATGCTGGACGCCGATGCTGCACCACACTGATGGAAACAGCAGGCATGACAGGACTATGAGAATAAAACCAATGCCTCTTCATTTTATTACATACAAATGAACACCGTCTGTCGCTCGCGCTGTGTACTGTGCACTTTTGTCTTTTACAGAACTTGTGTCTTTAGCTTCTTACTGAAGGAGTCATTATGGAAGAAAAAACAAGCATGGCTTTAGTAGACTAACTAAAACGGTGCCAATATTTTTTCCCCCATTTAAATCTGGAAATAAACAGTTTTACTAAAAAAATAATAATAATATTTAGATTTTGCCCTGTTTCTTATGACTAATCAAATAATGTAGTGTTATTTTAGTAAACACACTATTATAGTTTTTATTAATATTTTGAATTTTTAAGTTTTTATTTTCTGTTTTTAATTTTAGTTAAAGTTTTAGTAATTCTGTTGTGTTTGTCATTTTTATTAGTTCATGTTAAATGCATCAGTATAATAGAGTATTTTAATTATTTTTTATGTTTTATTATTTCTGTCATCATTTTGAATTTTATTTAAATTTTTAGTAATTTTGTTGTGTTTGTCATTTATATTCGTTTATTTTAAATAAGTATACATAGTTTGTATGAATGTTTTAAATTATTGTTTTAATTTTATATTTTACATTTTCCTTTTAATTTTAGTATTTTTGTTGTGTTTGTCATTTTTAGCAGTTTGTTTTAAATACATCTATAGAGTTTTTATTTTAAATTAATTTTTAATTGTTTACTTGTTTGATATTTTCTGTTTTAATTTGAATTTTAAAGCTTTAGTAATTTAGCTGTGTTTGCCATTATTATTATTAATATTATTTAAATATATCTCTATAGTTTTTATAAATGTTAGTACATCAAGTTCAACTAAATTAAAATGAGAAATGTTGCTTTGGCAACTAGCTGAAATAAAATTACTTTTTGTTTATTTTAGTTAATTTTATTTCAAGTAACACATTTTTATTGGTTTTACTTAATAAACCTAAAAGTGAGGAAATATCATTGATCATGTGACTATTTGTACAGACAAGCAGATTTTTATTTTATTTTTGCTTCCACTGATGCATTCAATTTAAACTGATGTTCTAATAATAAATAATACAAAAAACTAAGCAGCTTCACTAATGCTCTCAGACTTTTTCAGAGCCTTGTGTTCATGGCGATTTCTCCTGGGTTTCTACCATTGACTGTCGTTTTCTAGTCACTAAATGAGAGAATGCTATCCCATGTTGCACTTCTTCATAATCCTGCAGAGAAACAAGGAGGATCAATGGTGAATGTGCTACAGCTTTCAGCTTGACGTGTTGCAGATCATCAATATCTAAACTAATCAGTGCTCTGCTCTCTCCTTATTCTCGTGCTCACCGGAGCCAGAGCAGTGCCTTCTTGTTTGGAGATGATACAGAGGTCAGTTTCGGGGTCAGTTGTGTTGCTGTAATGCAAATATTGTTACAAAAACAGCTAGGAATTCATGTGATCTGGCTGAACTCACCAGCTGAGCCATTAAAACACATTTATTATTATTGGTTCAGAAGTGCTCATTATGGATCATTATGGCCAGTTGTGTTTTCAAGCCACATTTACTCGCCTCGTGTTGTTCAAAGCCTCAAGTTTTTTTTTTTATCTAGCTGAATGTGAAGTGAATGCTGTGACCAAACGGCATGTTATTGGTTCTTGTGACCGATCGTGACCCTTATATTTTGAACATGCGCCAACGTGTTTCTTTTTGTGCCGCAGAAGAAAAAAAAATTTTTTTGAGTGGAAAAAATGACAAGATTTTCAGAATAGGGTAAACTAAAGTAATTTTCATGTGTCTCATCAAAATGATGTTGCTGTTCGCTCTGCAGTTGAAACGAGTTACACACTACTGTTCAAATAAAATAAAAAAAGAATACTTTTATTCATCAAGGATGCATTAAATCGATCAAAAGTGACAGTAAAGACATTTATAATGTTGCAAAAGATTTCTATTTCGAATAAATGCTGTTCTTTTGAACTTCATCTGTGAATCCTGAAAAACAAAATGTATCACGGTTTTCATAATATGAACTGTTTTCAACATTGATAATAATCAGAAATGTTTCTCGAGCAGCAAAGCAGCATATTATACTGATTTCTGAAGATCATGTGACACTGAAGACTGGAGTAATGATGCTGAAAATACAGCTGCACATCACAGCAATACATTACAGTTTAACACATATTCACATAGACAACAGCTGTTTTAAATTATAATAATATTTCAGTTTTTACTGTATTTTTGGTCAAATAAATGCAGTTTTGGTGAGACTTGGTGAGACACACACACACACACACACACACACACACATTTAAAACATCTGACAACATACTTTTGAACAGTGATGTATAAATCACAAATATATGTTAAATATACATTTATATTCGGTGTGCCTGATTCTTTTTGAAGGCTTTGTAAATGTTTACTGTACTGGTTAGGTTAGTCTTATATTACTAGGTCCCAAAATGACTATAACTAAAACAAAACCTCCAGTACTTTGGTCTTGTTTACTACTCTAAAACATTTACGTGAGAAGAAAAGTGCATATGGTATTAAACCTTGTTTCCAGAGAAGTGTAACCTGTCATGTTTCAAGCATAAACCTTAAACAACATGTCACAATCTCTCTCTAACGGTTGAACGGTGGTGTACATGCACTAGCAGTTTTAATGCATTAGGATGTAAACATGAGCTGTCTGTGCATCAAACTTTCCATCAGTGCGTGAAACACAAAGCTAAATGCAGTATGAAAGCGAGCCGCCTCACATTACAGTATGAGAAAGCTCTCAGCTCTGGGGTTTGGCTGAATCATCTGCTGGTCGTTTATCACCTCGGCGGGACCCTCTCCTGGCCCCGATTCTCATCTAAATCACCACGAGCATATGTGAGCCGCTCCTCCTGACTGGCAAATTCAGCTGTGATTGAGGAGATTTGCTTTACCCCTGCTGTGTTAAGTAGTTCTCTGTGGCGATATGACACCGGACTGACCCTCAGCCAACATTAGAACGACCTTGAAGAGCTTCTCGGGACTGAGAAGATAAGGCATCATATTCAAGTATGAAAGAGACTTTACTCCCGGCATGACAATGCTCACGGACACATATACGACTTGGCACAAAACGGCAGATGAAAACTACAGGCTCATATTTGACAGATGCCTCTCGGTGGATACTCATTTGTTTCATTTCGTCGATTTGACTTATAAAGACTTGAAGGAACATTATGAAGTAAAATAATATGCAGATTCTTTCCGATTTTTTTTTATGTGGCTAATCAAATGCAGTGCTATTTTAGTATCACTGAGATACTATTATAGTTTTTATTAATATTGTAAGTTAATTTTAAAATGTTTATATTTCCTGTATTTTTTTCATTATTTTTTAAACACGTTTTATATTTATATATATTTTATAAGTTTTAGTAATTTTGTTGTGTTTAGTTTTTTTTAATATATCTATAATTTTTTATTAATTTTTATTTCAGTTCTAGTTATTTTAGTACAGGATAAACTAAATGAAAATGAGAAATAAAGATTGTTTTTCAGTTAAAGTTTATTTTCTTTCAAGTAACAAAAATTAATTAATTAAACTATTAAGTAACTATAATATTCCTGAACAAATGAAAGGAAATTGATCTTTGATCCATCTCCTGTTGTCTCTCACATCAAGATCCAGCCACGTATTTGTTTAGAGCGGTTTTGGCTTGTAAACGGTGCTTGATCTGTGCAGATTTCTCTCCTGATTCAGACCAGACCACTTTTTTCACCGGAGGAAGCGTTATTATGGATTATGGACTCATATTTTAGTTTAAAAAGTCTTAATGATGGATTTGTTTCAGCTTCTGTCTTCTCCAGATGTTAACTGATGGACTGGAGTGGTGTGGATTACTTGTGGATTATTGTGATGTTTTTATCAGCTGTTTGGACTCTCGTTCTGACGGCACCCATTCACTGCAGAACATCCATTGCTGAGACACTGATGCAGTGCTACATTTCTCCAAATCTGATGCAGGAACAAACTCATCTACGTCTTGGATGGACTGAGGGGGAGCACATTTTCTGCAAATATAAATTTTTGCACAAACTGTTCCTTTAAGAGAACATGGCATTGTTATCATAGCAACATGTTAAGGTCCCTTCTGAAGCCCATGAGGAGTGGAGGAGTGCTGTATGTAGAGTGAGCAATCACTTATGAGGTTGCATTTTAATGAGGATGCTGCCTATGTAGACAGCAGGGTTTGGAATAGAGCTCCAGTATAGCTAGTCACCCTGATCGGTCCAGCACTGTCCCTCATCCGTTGTCATGGAAACGTCCCCTGGACGGCACACGTGCTTCATTCTGATGAGGAGATGGAACGGCAACGATAAGCAGAGATCCAGACCGGGACCAGAGCACTGGAACCAATTCAATGACAGTCCCACATCGGCAGCATGGACACAGCTGATAATGATGATGCTGTAACACTGATAAAATCATTCCATTTAAACAATGGCATTATTACAGGCCTGCAATAAGAGAGAGTTTATGTCACGCTGCACCTGGAATGAGAACAGCTGAACCCTGGAGCATAACAATCGCTGAACAGTATCATAAAGGGTAACAATTTACAATAAGGTCTCATTAGATAATGCATTAACTGACTTGAACTAACAATAAGCAATGCAATTTTTACAGCTTTTATTAATCTTTGTTAATGTTAGTTAATAAAATACAATTGTTCATTGTTTGTTCATGTTAGTTCACAATGCATCAGGGTTATTATAGTTCACTAAAAATAATACCATAAAAGCATTTCTGTTACTTGAAATAAAATATAAGAAACTTTTTTCTTAGCTAGTTGCCAAGGCAACATTTCTCATTTTCATTTAGTTTAGTTTGAAGTAGTAAAATAACTAAAACTAAAACTGAAGTAAATAAAAACCTATAAACCTATTTCTATTTTAAATTAAAATGACAAAAAGCACAACAAAATGACTAAAACTTAACTAAAATAGAAATGGAAATGGAAAATATGAAAATAAGAACTGATTCAAAATATTAATACAAATAAAATACTATATCAGTAGTACTAAAATAAAAGTGCAGTGAATAATGTTAACATACTAGGGCTGGGTTTTGACACAAATTTCACGATTCGATTCTCATTCACAAGCTTGCGATTCGATTCGATTGCCGATTCGATTCAATATCGATTATTTTGGATATATATCAGGTACAGTACATGCCAAATTTTCTCAAGGAAAAAAATCTCTACACTAATGCTGTAAAATATACATGAGAGTCAGTCGGTACTACATTACTATAATATTGAGGGTTAAAATTGACTGATTTGTTAAATTACACAATGAAGTTTTTAAAATAAAAACGTTGCAATTACATAATATTTCTACTTCAATTCGTTTTTTTGAAATATAAACATAATGGTGGCTGTCATAATAACTTGATGGATTTATTCAAAATAAATTAAACATTGAAGAACAGTAAAATTTATAATGAATATGTTATATGGTGCATATATTTAGCAAAACGCCCCTCTCTACAGTTTATTTTTTTGGCCACCGAATATGTTTTTTCTGAGGTAAATGTGACATTACGTGACATTGTTTACAAGCCGTTATATTTACATCTTTGCACAGCTGAAACACTGATTGAGCGATTACATGAGACAGGATACGGATTGTAAAGTTGTACTCTTTCTTTTAACTTTCTTTTTAGGTTCTTTTAACTTTTGGATGTTTAGTCATGTTTATTTTGTGCTATAACTAGTAATAAAGCAGAGGAGATGATCAGTTCACTGAGACGCGCCACGCTACAGTGATCTGTCACTCTACATTAAACAGCACCAAAACGGCATTTATTGTTTGAATACTGCAATACAATGGACAGAATTAGAAATCTGAGACTTTGTTTCATATTAAAAGTACCAACGCACAATGTTTAGATATATTGGATGGGAAGTGCCCTTCAATGTTCCTTCCATTAAAGGCACAATATGTAATTTTCGCCGCTAAAGGGCGTAAAATTCAAAATAAACAAGAGGCAAAGGCCTAGTTTGATGACTCTGTGACTGAGTGTGGAATCATGGGAGTTGTGGTCTTCATCCCCACAGCTGACACAATCCGACGGGACTCGGGGCAGAAATCATGTTCATGGATGAGCTAATGATTTATTAACGTAGTAGTATGAAGCAGGGTGAGGCTGAAAGCCGTCGAAGCGAAACGAGGCGATGAACGAGTGCGACACACGGCTGGAAAGCAGCGGAGCTTTTATTACACCACAGTCGACCGCTTCCGCTGCTTCCGGTCGTGCGTATGTGGGGTAAAGCAGCGGTTACGCCAAAGTCGAGCGCTTCCGCTGCTTCCGGTCGTGAGTATGTGGGGTAAAGCAGCGGCGCATTTATTATGCCACAGTCGAGCGCTTCCGCTGCTTCCGGTCGTGAGTATGTGGGGTAAAGCAGCGGTGCTTTTATTACGCCACAGTCGAGCACTTCCGCTGCTTCCGGTCCTGCGTATGTGGGGTAATAAAAGCGGAGCTTTTATTACGCCACAATCGAGCGCTTCCGCTGCTTCCGGTCGTGCGTGTGTGGGGTAAAGCAGCGGGGCTTTTATTACGCCACAGTCGAGCGCTTCTGCTCCTTCCGGTCGTGTGTATGTGGGGTAAAGCAGCGGAGCTTTTATTACGCCAAAGTCGAGCGCTTCCGCTGCTTCCGGTCGTGAGTATGTGGGGTAAA
>NW_015506392.1:113270-114331 GCF_001515645.1 Sinocyclocheilus grahami
TATATATATATATATATATATATATATCATGTACTATGTCTATATAGTTTTATATACTATGTCTATAACTTTTTTTTACTAATTTTATTTCAATTTTAGTTTTAGTTATTTTAATACACTAAGTTAAACTAAGTTAAAATGAGAAATATTGCCTTGGCAACAAAATTAAATTAAAAAAATATAAAATTTAAGGGTTTGCTAATGTTTTGTTTTAATTCACTTTATGTTTATTTTATTTCAAGTGACGAAAATGTTTTTTATATATATATATATATGTTTCAGGTTTTTTTTAGTTAACTATAAAAACTATCAGACTATCACCTGTTTTATCATCTAGTAGGTAAAAATGAAACTGATCACAGCACGATTTGAGGAATCATTCGCGTCTGGAGCACAAATGCTGGATGACGAACTCACTCAGCTTTATTATTTTGTGCTGGAAATTTGTCAAACTAACCCTAATATCAGTGATAATGATAGTGTTTTATTTCTAAAATATAACCTATTTAAAGTATTATAAAATGTTCTATTAGGATATGAATTAAAGCCGCAGAGGTTGTTCTCTCTGCCTGCTTCACTCGTATGGGAGGAAATTCATGTGAATTCACTTTCATGCCATCGAGGGTCATCCGAGTGAATTGAAACGGCCGCTTGTATTATATTCCCAGGAACAAAGACCTCCAGCAGCGTCGTTCCGTGTTTTTGTACTGTAAATGAATTGACTGGACATTCCCACATCGCCGGCCCGACCGCAAACAAAAGCTTGTGCCGCTGGAGCCGGTGTTACCTCTGCTCTCGTTCCTGAAGTAGTTCCTGCGTCCCTGCGCTGCTCAGCATTCATGCGGCACTGAAGAGCTCAACAAGCCAATTAGAGCAGATGGAAGGAGATTGTGTTCGACCTGGAGACTGTAAATTCACTAAAGCTTCCTGGAGTTTCTACCGGCACTCCATACTGAGACAAATACTCGATTTTACTCTCTCCAGCTCTTTCTCTCTCTTTCACTCTCTCACACACACTCACAGGCACACACACACACACACACACACACACACACACACAC